>NW_024368819.1:827670-980656 GCF_014805655.1 Passer montanus | reverse complement strand
GGCATCGCCCCGGCCCCGCTCCGGCTCTCTCCCCTGCGGGCCCCACCGCGCCTGCGCGGCCTGCGCGCCATGGCGCGGCCTGAGGGGCCCCCGACGCTGCCCGAGCCGCTGCGGCGGCGGCTCGTCTCCTTCAGCAGCTCCGTGTTCAGCGACAGCCGCCGCGCCGCGCTCCGCGACGTGCCCCGCGCCCCGCCGGGCTTCCCGGGCTACCGCGCAGGTACAGCGCGGCCTCGGGCCGGCCGGGCGGGCGGTGCCGGGCCGGGGCTCCGCCGGGGCCCGCCGGAGGCAGCGCTTTGGCCGGGGCTGCTCTCAGTGACCCTGCCTGGCTCTCAGTGACCCTGCCTGGCTCTCTGTGACCCTGCCTGGCTCTCTGTGACCCTGCCTGGCTGCGGCCCGTATCGCCCGTGGAACTTGCGGCCCGAGTCGCGCCCTGTTCAGTGCTCTGGAGCGGGAGAGGCCGTGGCAATGCACGCAGTACAGCCTGCACAGAGAGGCTGCGGTGATTTCAGCCCATAAATCCATTCTAAGCCGATCAAATTAATCAACAAGGCGTCAGGAGTTCGCGCTTCCTTTGTGTGTTAACACTGCTAACGCTTGCTGGTTCTTAATTTCATTTATCAAACGTTTCACCAATAGCTTCTGTCTTTAGGGTTTTTTTCTTTGGCTTGCTCTGTGAAGAACACTCCTATGTTAATATCCAGTCCACTGAAACCAATTGCAAATTATTGGACATTGGGATTTCAAAAATTCAGTTGGCTTGCTGTGTGAAGAACACTCCTATGTTAATATCCAGTCCACTGAAGCAATTGCAAAGTATTGGACATCGGGATTTCAAAAATTCAGCTTTACACGTACATATCTTGGGGAGTTGCTGTAGCAACAGCCATTGCAATACTGTCTGGCTTTTCCATTAATTTTAGCAATCCCAGCAAATAAGCATTAATTTAATTTAGGGATAGAAAAATTAATTAGAATTGGCTTATATTGCTTAAACATTCATCCAAACACAGTTTTAGAACTTGCACAGAATTTATAAATACCAATGACATGTCAAGGAAACCTTTAACATGCCTAAACATTGTGATGACAATCGAAATTTGAACTCTTGGCTTCTCTGTTTTTAAGTAAATTTTTCCTTAAGTCTGACCTTGTAGGTCTATTATAAAGTCGTAAGTACGGAATTTACTGCCCACGTGTTGGAGTTTGAGACTTGCTTTTCTCTACACTGAGTTGTGTGATACATCTTGTCCTGTACAGGCCTCAAAGGATGAGCTTTAGTTTGACACATATTTGAAACTTATCTCTTAAAAATCAGACAAATTACCACGGAAGTGTCTGTTTAAATAAAAGGTTGAAAATGAAGAGTGGGCCATGCAAGCCTGCTCTCTAGCAGCTCTCTTGAGCTAAGCCTCGGTCAGAGATGGTGGAGTAAGCTAAAAGCCAGGAGATAATCAACAATTGAACACTCAGCTTGATTATATGACTAAATTATAAAAATGCTCTGTCCCAGGGGCCCAAAGGTGCCTTGGATTCCAGAAAATTATGTAACTCCAGATAGGGTGTGAAGATTTCCTCTGAATAAATAAAAATATTTTTCTTAACATTTTATTGAGTCAAATTGCTGCCCTGCATGAAGCTAAGATGGAGCAGTATCCTTCTGTCATATTTACAGCTGGAGTGATAAAATCTTCTTTCTCTCTGTACAGATTGTGAAATCCTTTCCAGTTTGCCACTGCAGATGTCCCTCTATTTCAATGTTTATTTCTTCCCATTTTGGTGGCTCATCACAGTTGCCATCCTCTACCTGAAGGTGAGAAGGAAGGAAAGTGCTGGGTTGTGAATGTATGTTACATCAAACATGCCCTAGTGTGGGATACAGCTCGCTGGGGTTAGAGGTTTTTACAATGATTTGGGAATTCATGGAAGCTGGAGATTCGGGAGTGTTTGAATGCCAGTACTGTCAGCTGAGAGTAGCACAGACACCACAGCAGAAACTTTTACTTTCTTCTTCCCCTCCAGTATCCGGCCTTATCAGATTATTACAAGTTCATCCTGGTCACTGTCATGATCCTGGTCTCTCTGACAGAGCTCATTCGACTCTACCTGGGATATGTGGGCAATCTCCTGGAGAAAGTAAGTTACCAGCTGTACACAGTAATTTCTGCAAGAATTTCTGCTTTTGGGAGTGGAACATTAACTGGCAGGCATTTTATTTAAGAGATTTAAGTTGAGGACGTGGTTATTTCTCTTTAATTGCACCCTGCATCTTCTATTCCCTTGGCATTAGCTTCCACTTAATTTTGTGAATTTCAAGTAGTTTTTCCTCAGAAGAGAGCTCTCTCACTCCCTAAAATTGTTTTGTCAGAAAATACAAGTACGCTTAAAAAAATATTTCCAGGATATGGAAATACGAAGCCACTCCACTTTGCATTTCCACATTATGTGCTGGCTTTTGAAAAATTAAAAAGAAATGTGTTTTCTTCACAAGATTTTGGATTTTTTCATCCCAGCTGTCAAGTTTTTAATAGGTGATGTCTCCCTGTTATAGGTCCCTGAGCTGGCTGGGTTTTGGCTCCTGACTCTCCTCCCGCAGTTGCCTATAATTCTCTTCTTGCTATTTAATGAAGGTCTGAAAATCCACTCTCTGGAGCGAGCCGTCCACATCATCTTCGCCTCCTTCCTCTCCTTCCAGGTGGTGGCGGCGTTTTTCGCCCTGAAAAGGATGGTGAACACCCTGGCCGCTCGCTTCCGCCTGACCGAGTTCCACCGCCTGGAGGAGCAGCGCCCCGCGCCGGGCGCTCCCGGCCTGGCCACGGGCACCCGGGGCTGGTAGGGCCCCGGAGATCGCACCCCGAGGGCCTCGGGAGGGAGCAGAGCCCGGCCCAGTGTGGCCACAGTTCCGGTTCCACTTTCTTGGGTCATTCTTTGCCTTCTTGCCTCAGATGTAGTAAAAAAATAGATCTTGCTCAAGAGCCAACCTCAGAGGATGGAGCGCCTTTCTGCAATGAAGATCAAAGCCAATTGCATAACTGACCTGAGTGGACTGTGGGTGGACTGAGTACATTTGGAGAGTTTTTACTTGTTACAAAGTTGCGGCATTTTTAAAAAACCAGAAGCCTTTTTCCTCACTGTTCGAACAAAATTATTTTGTTTACAATAAATATTTTCTACACTTTTTTGTGTTGGTACCAGTTTTGTGAGTAACAGTTTGTTTTCCAGATATGTTGCACATATTTTGTGTCTGATACCTCAGTTAGGAAAAAACCCCAACCCAAACCAAACTGGAAACAAAAGCCCCAAGAGGTCTTGAGGCTCAAAAAGAAGTTAGTGAGCAAAGACTACACTTTCAGAGATGGTCTTCCAGGTATTTCCAGCTCTTAGAAATTCCTCACTGCTATACTAGGCATGCAATTTCAAAGGTATTCATTCCACAAAACTCCTGTGCTCATCTCCTTTGCTTTAGTTACAGTTCTAACTATCAAGTCAGAGTGGTGCAATTTTCCCAGACAGAATAGTAACAAAATTATAGTCATTAAAAAAAATAGGTTTATGTCACTGAAAGGCAGAACCTGTTTTTCCCAAGCCAGGGCAAATACCAAAGTTCTCTCATTCCTGTTATGTGTATTAAATTTTAGGCTATCTTCTGCAGTTTTGGTAATGGCTAAAAGTTCACTTTTTCTGTCAAGGAGTGATGGAGATCAAACGTTAAAATAAATTTTTCACCAGAATCCTTTGAGACCTTTGAACAGGGCAGGAGTTGTCAGTTTTGAAAGCTGGCACAAGCATGCAAACTGCTCAAAGGATTGGAAGGAAGATGAGTCTGACACAAAAGAGGCACATTATGCTTAAAGCTGTTGAATATTTAAAGATTACAGAACCCCAAGAAGAAAAAGGCATTAGCTTTTGTTTTTACCAAAATGGTTAATTGTCCTTTCAATCCACGAATGAATGGGACAATGAATTACACTAAGTTTGCTTCTTCATTTCATTGTTATAAAGCTTATGTTATCAGATCACATATCCCTTTGTTTTATAGCAAACTACCATCTTGGACTTTTGCACAGAAAGAGGATTTCTCTAGGAGTCTCTTATAGTGTCTTTTAGCAGTTAATATAAAACATTTAGAGCCCTGTAATCAGAGCCTGAGAGGGACACACTGAGATTTAAGGAGAAGCTACAGCATTTCAAAAATACATTAGAAAATCCTTGTCAAAACATTCTTAACTGATGCAAGGGGAACAGTGGGCATTTTTCATGTCAACCACAGTTACACTACAGGAGAATGCTGAAAACAGGGCTGAAGGAAGGTTTTAACACTAAATACATGAAATACAACATGAAGCTGA
Organism: Passer montanus; assembly: GCF_014805655.1. Classification (NCBI taxonomy): domain Eukaryota; kingdom Metazoa; phylum Chordata; class Aves; order Passeriformes; family Passeridae; genus Passer; species Passer montanus. The sequence goes on along the minus strand of NW_024368819.1, from coordinate 976,310 downwards.
AAAAGTCAACCATACACCAATGCTGGCAAGAAGGAACTAGCCTCCAGGCTAAGACCGTGAGGTATAACTCAAAATCCTTGCTTTTAGTGATGAAGAAATTATGCATTTGGAAGATCAAATTGCCATGCAAGACAACTGTCTGGAGCCAAAGACACAAGGACACACAGCTCCTTGGGGATGGGGAGGAGGAGGGGGAAATAGAATTAAGAAAAATACTGTTCAGAAGTAGAGTTGTCTGGAAATGGTAAAGGTAGAAACCAGCCTGTAAGGTAAATCTTCAGCAACATATTTGATAAACACAACATCTCTACCTGCACTCTGCTCAGGCTTCCTAACAGAAATGCTGGTCTATTTTTGAGTTCATAATTTTCAGTTTTAATTTAACAATGAAACTTCCATTCAGTTTTCAAATTTCACAGGAACTGGTGAGACATCAAGCAAGCAGAAAAAAAATACACAAGTAGAACATGAGAATTTAAGATTCAGCAGAGCAAGTATTTGGGCAGCAAGGGGAGTTGGTGGTTTTCTTCACCTCTAGAGAATAAATGGAAACCAAAATGAAAGAAAGGAACCTAAAACCACTGGAAACACGTGGGAGTTCACTGAGCAGCATCCAGACACATCCAGTTCTCAACACAAGCTGTACAACAGTGGCTTTCTGCCACACTGCAGTTTGTGCCAAGAACACCCCAAAAAGTTTTTTTTGAAGCTCTAGATTGCTACCAGCAGCTCTCCCTTCACAATCAAGATCTTTGAGTGGCTAAAGCCTGGGGGCAGAAATCAGTTATTTTATTTCATGAAGTTTACTGTCAGGAAAGGCCAACAGCCAATTTTAAGGGAAATTTGTACCAATGTATTTCCTTTAGCTGAATAAAAGAAATTAGGAATGGGTGCATTATCTTAAAATGCTCTATTTTAGGTTACTGATCAATTTGAAGATGAGAAGAGTATTTTGTGATCAAGGGCATAGTTGGCAAATGGTGAATACCTGAACTTGGCCTGCGTCCCTTGTCTAAAATAGACTTTGTAAAAGGATTTCTCTGTTTTTAATAGTTGCAGGACTTTCAAGAAGGAGAAATTAAATTTAGAAGAGGCTTCAAATGTGTACCTTACTTAAGCAGATCTGATAAAGCAGACACAAGATAAGACATAGATTTGATAGAAAACAGACAATTGATAAAAAAGAGGGTACAGCATTAACCTTTCCATATCAACAGCTCACTCTTTACGTCTGCTGAAAGAATTGCACCCAGAGGAATGAGATCATACATTTCACTCTTGCCTTTGTCTCTTATAAACTGGACTGGACTCAGTGTGAATCTTTAAATAGTTGATGAAGCAGGTAGAATTGGCATCATTACATAGTCTGATAAGATGGCCAATAACTGGGAAAGGCTGCAGAGATAGATTATTTTGAAAAACAAATTTTGTTTCTCCAGGACGAAGGTCAGATAGCAACAATTAAAAACAACTTTGTTCAGTACTTCAAATAAAGCAAGGATAATAGAGGTTTGCTCAAGGAGGCAAGCAAAGCTGTATGTAAGGGTCAGCTGATAAGAGCAAGAAGAATTTAAACTATAATGGAATAAATAGGTTCAAGAACTGTAACACAGAGAGAAAATGTGTATGTTGATGATTGCTGCCACCAAAGTTGCCCCTGGGTACATGAAGGAGAGAATTTATTAAAAGAAAATAAATGTGAAATTTTACCAGCTTGAAATCTTGAGGGATTCAGCAGAAATGTTATTCCCCAAGCTAAGCAGCAGCCTAGAGCACTCAGTTCCACATTCATTAAATACATGCAACTTTTGCAGTTTCTTATGAAAAAAAGCACTTTTTCTTCTTCAGATGGTCCAAGGTTTGAAAGTAATATAGTTCCTGGGAAGCATTTACTGGCCAGGAGACATGAGCACACAGAGGAACTGCAGACAGAGATGAACAGGTAGCTGCAAGAGCAGCCAAGGCCTGCGGCTTCCCTGGTGAATTTGGGAAGTATTCCTGACTTCCTTGAGAGCTGCCTTGAACATCCAGTATCAGGGCAGGAGTTCCTGCAGTCTGTGAAATAAGACACTGTTGCTCATTAAGGGATAGAAAAGACCCTTCTGTATTCACACTGGGAGGCCCATGCTGGTCCCAAGTAAAATAATCCAAAACATGCCTGAGCATCTTTAGTTACCACACTCTCCATGCATTGAAAACAATCAGCTGAATTCCTGAAGGTGGGAAGAGTATCAGAGATACCTGGTGATAATCACTTGTACTGCTGGAGCTTTGAGCAAAGCCCCTCAGCCCATGCAGCCACTGCCTGTGTCAGTCCAGAGGGATTCCCACCTGTCAGTGAGTCAATGTTTGAGCTCCTGTTTCAATTACAGAAAGGGTTTGAGCATGGGAATCTCTCCTCTCTTTGTTTAGCCTTTTGCAGAGGAAATACAAAATTTATCACAAGATTAAAACTTGCAAGAGCAAGATACTTGAGTATCTTCTACAGTATATCAATGTAATAGTCAACAATTAAAATATATAGCTGAAGGGCTCTGTATTTGATTTTTATTGTTTGCTTTTAAAACACACCAATTCAAAGCAAATTCTTACTGCAACCAGAAATGCAACAATTCTTCCTTTTATATTGCAGCTGGGAGTAGGTGAACAAGTCTGTGAACACCTTCATTTTCAAAATCCTGGAGGAACCTAAATCTCACTCTTTTTTCTTTTTTTTTTCTTTTTTTTTTTCCTTTTTTTTTTTTTCATTTCCAAATGGTTTATCATGGTTAGCAAAGCATGTATAAAAACATGGCGTGGGGAAACATGTTGAAGCTGCTCTTTTTTCCTAAGTAAAACTGCATTAAAAAATAATTTTAAATTCTCAAACCCCACCAGCACTCAGAAGTGGATGTCAAGGTGATAATAAAAAGACAATGTCTTTTTTTAGGGAAATACTGATAAGGCAGCAGCAAAAGGATTAACCAGGCTGGCTGCAGTCAGGGACAGTGAAATGTGACACAATAAAATCTCAGTTATTGAGTTAAGGACAGCCCTTTGGACACAAAAGACTGAAATGAAGAAAAGCTGTGGGTTTCTTTGTTCTTGAATATGACTTTTTTTTTTTTTGAGAAGCATGAAATATTACTAGGATAACAGAGACTGGAAAATAAGAATAAAAATCCAACCAAGGAAAATTCTCTGAGGGTTTTTTTAGGATGCACTGAAGGAGTAATTTTCTTCTAAACATCTACCTGCAACAAAGCAACCCAACAGGTGTGAGTAGGGTGAGACACATTTGCCTGTGTTTGCATTTCTCAGTACAGCTTTCAATTAGAGAGTGATAGAATCACAGGAAAAGACCTCTGAGATCCTGGAGTCCAGCTGATAACCCAGCCCTGCCAGGCCCACCACTAACCCATGTCCCTAGATAACCATGTCATCTGCACAGTTTTTGGGCACTCCCAGGGACAATGACACCACCACTGTCCTGGGCAGCCTGTCCCACTGCCTGGCCACCCTTTTGGTGAGGAGATCCACCCTAATATCCAATCTCAACCTCGTCTGGCATAACTTGAGGCTGTTTCTTCTTGTCCTAACACTTGTTAGCTGGGAAAAGGGACTGACCCCCACCTCCTTCAGGCAGGAGCTCTGCCCATTGCCCTGCTGAACAAGCCATTTGGGCTTGTAGAATAAAATAATAATTTCTTACTCTTCTTCAGCTTTGGGGGTGGGGGCAGGTCAGGATGTTCAGAGAAGTTGTGCAGTGCTTTAAGCCATTTTCCTGCTTTGGTTTTGATGCCTCTGGTTTTAGCTTTTATATTTTTCAGATTATGTTCTGCTTTAGTGTGTAAGCTTCATATTAGGGGACGGTAAGCTCTTTTCACAGAATAGGTAGGCAAAACAATTCCTTCTCTAGCTGGGGACCCAAGGACAGCTGATCCAGATCTCAGGCCCAAGAGCATAAACAACGGTGGAATGAAGAGAGAAAACAAGGATGGGACTTCATGAGCTAAAGCTGTAATTGGACAATTAGCTCCAATATGTTAATAGAGCAAAACTTACAAAAGTGTGAGACCTCATGACCAGTGGTCGATTTTGTGACCATTTTGGGTTGTGCTGCCCAAGGTGGATTGAGGCCTTTTAATAAATACCTACTTTATTATTTAGCTCTGTCTAGTCCCTGTTCTAGGTCAGCCTTCACAAGGCATCACTTTTAGCACTGCTGAAATCAGCCATGAACAGACCTTGTCCTTGGCCTGAAGGCTGAGGTCCCTTCTCTGCCAAATCTGAAAGCCTCCAGCCAACCCTGCTTGCTCCATAGGTAACATGGCTCTGCCCATCCTGTGCCATCAGATCTCCATCCTATATGTAGGACATCCAGAACACAGAACTTCCCACACGTTCTGGGAACCAGGCACTTTTCCAGGCACGTGTGAGTCAGCCCTGCAGAAACCCCGGTGCTTTTTGTATGCAGAGCAGGCACCCGCTGCTGGCTCAGTGCTCCAGCAGCCTTGCAGTCACAGCCCTGTTATTTCCCACCCATTTGCTGTGCATCATTATCACTCTTTAGGCTTTGACACGCAGCTCGTTCCTGCTCTCCCTTCTGTGTGCCTTTGATGGGTTAGACACGTAAATGGTGCTTTTTTTTGAGGCTGTGTTCAGGGAGTGTTCACAGTTTGGTTTGTCTGCTGCTGCAGCAGTGGGAGCTGCAAACTGAGAAAAATGGAGGCACCAGCTTTGCTGACAGCAGCATGCACATGGATGCTGTTGCCTGGATCCTTTTAGGGGAAAAAAAAATTGCAAATATCTTCTTTGGCGTTTTCAGCCAACAGAGGGGCAGGGCAGCTTTTCCTCTTGCTAGCAATGTGAGAAATCCCCAGTGTCATATCTAGTGCTTATTATCCATGATAGCTTCCTGCTGTCCCACATTTTTTGGTACAATCAAGCACATCTTTACTGCAATACATCTTTCACATATGCAACCCACCCTTAAGAGAGCCATTTTGGCTGATTAAGTTCAAACTGTTGCACTTATTCAGTCACATGCAGATATTTTTCTCTATCCCTATTTCTCCTTCCACCTCTGAGCAAAGCCAGACCTCTGCATTTCCCAAAAAGCAGCTGAAAACACCCAAATCCACAATTACAGACCCCCACAACCAACTGGCACAAGTCACATCAATAAGAACTAGGGGGGGAAATTGAAGTTCAAGTGCCCAAAACAAAGTAAGGCACGGCTAAGTTGAATAATTTCAAGGGCAGATCTAAAATGCACATACCAGCACAAATATTTGGATGATCTCAGTTAAGACTCCACCTCTCCCTCTTCAGGGCCACAAACAAAGTTAGGTCACTGCAAAAACATTTTGGACTGAAGTACTCCAGCAGGAGAATGCACCCTTTCTTGGGGTTTTAACTGTTAAAGGCTTATAAAGAAAAAACACTTATAAACAAAACTGGGTTGAAATCAGCATGTGTAGTAGGATTTTTTTTAACATTGTCTTTTAAGGCTAACTATGAGAGCTTAATGTCACCTTCAGGCTGCTTTTAAGCCTGACACTGAGACTGACACAGTTAACGCACAGCTGAGGACAGATTTTTTTGCCACCTGTATACTGAATCCTGACATTCATTGGAAAACTGAAAGCAGGCTTGGAAGGGGGGGAAAAGTGTCTGGTGGTGCACAGTGGCGCCGTCTGCACGGAGCCCTGGTCCAAGTGCCCATGCCATGGCTGATGGACACACAAGAATTTGAGGGTGGGGGAGAGCTATAATTACATTTCTGTGACAGTAATTACATGTATTTCACACAGTTCAGCTGATGCCATGTAGCACAATAGGTGCTGTGAAGAATACTCATTTATTAAAGTAATTTATTGCATAATAATTAACAGCTAATCACTTGTGAGTTAAGATGCTCTGGGAACAGACCCAATTCACAGTCTGTGCTGCCTCCTTCTAGGAAATATGACTATTTAGAGAGTGCTCCTCACTCCCCAAAAGCCTCCATCTCTGCAGAGTCCCTGCTTGCATGCACAGACATCTGCAGGTGATCACTGTGTGTGCAGCAGCAGCTCCAGCAGAGAAATCAAACTCTCAGGTGATATCCACAGGGCAGGCAGGGAGCTGCAGCTGCATCCCCTGGGATGGAGAACAGGCTTTTAGACCAGGCTAGAAGAAAAGTGACAGCTCTAGGCCTCATTTCTCTGCTCTGCCTCATTAATTTGAAGTTGTCACAGATATATCTCCACTTAATCACAGTCACTCACTTGAGGGAGTATCACTCAGCTAGTTAACAAAATACTGCTACAATTTTCTGCACTTGAGCTGATAGGGCAAACCCCACTTTCTCCAGGGGTGATTGTCCCTTGTTTGTGGTTGTATTACAGCTTAATGCCATTCAAACCATTCAGCCACACTCCCACATTTTCACTCTAGTGTCCTCCTAAATGCACCACTTCACACAAGGACATCTGAGCCTCTGGAGGTCTCCCTCAGCATGACAATGACCTCAGCAATACCCCAGCCTCTACCAGCTGGCAGAGAGTGATGGGCAGCAAAGACACACAAGTGGCATCCCAGTGGGCTGTGAGCACCCACACCCCTTTCCCAGCTCTCTGCTTGCTGTAGGAAAGAAAACCCAACTTATGTCCAGCATCTCCCTTCACAGTGATTGTCACCACACATTATTTGTTGCTTTCACTGTTCAGATTAACCTACCAGCCACAGCCACCACAGGCTGAATGAGGCATCTCCAATTTTTCTTGGCTTTTCTGATTAAGTAGGTGCAAATAGAATGAAGGGTGTCCCAGAAGGAACTGCAACCATATCTTCTGCCCTAGCTTGATGGTTCATGTCCGAGTGCTCTGTGGCCAGATGAGATTTGCCCTGCCTTCTTCAAAATCCAGGGAAAAAACAGTCAGATGAACTTGAAGGATTTGGGGAGAATGTGTTCAACCAGGCTTAGTAAATGTCTTCTCAAAAAAACCCAAATATCAGCTGATGTACAAATACGGTTCTTCACCTGCAGTTCCTAGGGCATGTCTCAATCTCCAAGTAAATCCTGGATCCTCTGAAACCTCTGCACACACAGCAATAAAGCATAAGAGAATAGTTCCTACTGAAAAGAAAAAAATCATTTGTGGTGGCCCATAAATCACCAGAGTGTGTCATTTCATATGGCCAAGGGCTGTGAGCAAGCAGTGCTGCACAGTGAGGTTACAAATTCATTTTCCATGTCAGAAGCAGCAGAGCTTCCAGTCAATCTCTGAGCAAATTCAGATTTACAGATCCAGCAGATTTGTCTTGTTTTATTGTTTATTAATTCAATCCACAGCAGATGTGAGAGAAGAGCAGATGCCAGTACCCTGACCTGCAGCAGAGGGAAGGAAGTCTGGGGCAGAGTGCCTGCTCAGCAAGTTCACTGGTGCCAGGAAGGGGGGAGCAGTGGCTGATACCCCAGAGGGCTCTGAGCCCTTCAGAGAGACCTCAAAGGCCTGGAGAGATGGGCAGGGAAAAACCTCCTGGAACTCAATAGGGGCCAGTGCAGGGCTCTGCCCTTGAGGAGGAACAACCCCAGGCACCAGCACAGGCTGGGGTGAGCTGCTGGGCAGCAGCTCTGCACAGAAGGAGCTGGAGCTGTCCATGGGCCAGCCGTGCCCTGGGGGACAAGGAGGCCAAGGGGAGCCTGGGCTGCATTGGGAGCTGCACTGCCAGCAGGTCAGGGAGGAGATCCTGCCCCTCTGCTCAGCCCTGGGGAGGCCAGTCTGGAGTGCTGTGCCCACTCCTGGGATCCTCAGGACACGTGGAGCTCCTGGAGAGGGTCCAGCAGAGGGGAACAAAGATGATGAAGGGACTGGAGCACCTCAGCTCTGAGGAGAGGCTGGGGGAGCTGGGCCTGCTCAGCCTGGAGAAGAGACACTGAGAGGAGCCTCACCAATGTCTGCAGAGCCTGCAGGGAAAGGCCAGAGCCTGGACCAGGCTCTGCTCAGCAGGGCTGGGAATGGGACAAGAGGCAGTGGGACAATGGGGCAGGAGCTGAGGCTCAGGAAGCTCCACTTGAGCATGAGGAAGAACTTCCCTGTGCAGTGCCCGAGCACTGGGACAGATTGCCCAGAGGTGGTGGAGTCTCCCTCTCTGAGGATATTCAAGAACCATCTGGACACCCTCGTGTGCCATGTGCTCTGGGATGGCCCTGCCTGAGCAGGGAGGTTGGAGCAGATGACCCATGGTGGTCCCTTCCAGCCTGGCCCATCCTGGGATTCTGGGATGTCATCCCCTCTCAATTCAACTGGGAGAGCAGGAAAGGAGGGATGGGCTGTTCCTAAAGCCAGCCTAGAGTTCATAAGGCAAAACAGTTTCTTTAGACATAGTGGAAAATAAAAAGCAACACTATTTGGGACTGAAATGGTGGATTTTTATAACAGGGGAAACCCCTGGTAACTACTGTTCACAATGGGCTCGGTCCCTGGCTCTGTCCTGCTGATTCACACACAGATCACACACATACCTGAGGTGCTCCCAGTAAAAGCCTGACATTTCTCCCAGGCACAGCCATGAGGGGCAGGTGCTGTCACTTCACAGCAGGTAAGAGGGGGCAGCATGCCATCTCCACCTCCTGCACGCACCCAGAGCCCAGATGGGTTTGGCTGCAGAAAGCCCTGCCAGGCACATCCCTCCAGGCTTTCCTCTGTGCCCTTGCATCAGCAGGACATTCTGTTTGGATGAAAGCTGCAGGGAAAGGTGATCCAGTGGGAGGATCATCTATGGATGATCCTCATGCTTGGGTTACAGAGCAGACTACATCTCTATTAAAGGAGCTGGCTTCCAACAGGGGAGCACAGTGTGAGGCTCACCTTGCTCCTGGAAAAGCTGGGAAGAAAGCAGAAGCATCCATTTGCTTATCAGGTGCTTGGCTTTGGGATCCAAATCTTACCTGACAGGGAGAGAGAAGAGTTAGCAACCCTGAAGAGCCCCCAAGCCCTTTTGTGGATCCAAGAAGGGAAAAGAGGAGATGGTGACTGACCAAATCCAAAGCCAAGATAATGACAGTACTATTTTAGCCCCTAGTGCTTTTCTTTGATCTCAGTGAGGAAACAAGCACACTCTGTGCAAACACACTAATGATTTCCTTTTTCTTACAATGGAAAATTACACCCACTTACCTGCCTCCTAGGGAGATGTTTGCATTTAATTCTCTGCTATTTACTAAATACTTTGAAAACCATGCATAGAAAATGGTTGGTAAGAGGCGATTGCTCCACGTATGTCAAGGGAAGCAATGATCAGGGTGTCTTCAGGAGATCCGTTTTTCTGTTTCACGACCCCAAACCGGATGGCAGCAGCGCTGAAGCGAGCTGCTGTTGAGGGAGTGTGTGCAGGGAGGCACCAGCTCTGCCTCACTTGTGTCTGCAGGCAGGAGAGCCCCATCAGCAGCAGCTAATTTGGATGAGCCTGTCACGGGAGAGCAGCACAGCCACGCCTCGCCAGAGGGGCCCGGAGGATGTTTGTTCTTTATCACCTCAGTGCAAACAGCGTGCTCTCACCCGGCTCTGCCAACACCGGCATTTACAGTGCCCCAATCCGTGCTGAATCAATTTGTCAAATCCCCCCCATACTGCAAATGTTGCTTCTTCAGCAATTCAACAGCTGAGATAAAGGAATTGCCCCTTTCTTTTTTTCTTTGTTTTTGGTTGTTGGGTGGTTTTTTTGTTGTTGTTTTTTGGTTTGTTTTTTTTTTTTTTTTGTGGGGGTTTTTTTTTTTTTTTTGTGGGGGTTTTTTTTTTTTTTTTGGTTGTTGGGTGGTTTTTTTGTTGTTGTTGTTTGGTTTGTTTTTTGTTTGTTTGCTCTTGGGTTTTTTTGGGGGGCGGGTTTTGTTGGTTTTTGGGGGGTTTTTTTTTGGTTTTTTTTTTTTTTTTTTTTGGGAGGAGGGGGAGGAGTATGGAAGCGACTTATCCTAGGGAAACACCCCAGGGTCCCTTTTGACTCCTTCGCCAGTATCCTCACCTGCAGAGAATCACATCAGGGCCATTCCCAGCCCCTTCCAAGCCGACCGCGCAGAGCAAACGCTGAGCTGGGCATCTCCCTGTGCAATCCCGCTCCCTTCAGCCCCCACCTCCGGCACATCCCGCCCAAAGGGCGCCGGGACAGCGCCCCGAGCGGCCCTGCCGGAGCTGTGTGAGCAGGGACCGCAGCCCGGCCGTGCCCGGCTCCGGCAGCATCTCCCGGGAGGCTGCAGGCAGCCCCGTCCCGGGCTTTTGGAGGCAGACAGCTCCCTCCAGCGGGGCATCTGCCGCCGCTCCATGCTCGCTTCTTCCCGGGGAAAGAGGATTGAAACCCCCTTAAAAAAAAAAAAGATGAACAGAGATGTTACCAGGCTCCAGCGGCAGGACAAGCTGGGAAGGCAGCTGTGCTTCACATGCGGCCAGGATGAGGGGGTGGTGGGATTTTGCAGGCAGCATCCAAAAATGCCACAATCACCAAAAATTCCACCAAGCACCAAAAATGCTGTCCCCATCACTCAGTGAGCAGGGATGCACCTGCCATAACCTGAGCAGGTTTCTCACCAAAATTTTAAGTCAAGTTCTGGAGATGTTTCTCAGCCGGGCTGTAAGAAATACCCCACAGATCCTCAGGCCATGCCAGGGCTTCCCACAGAGCTCTGCCTTGGGGGCAGGAGAAAGCAGGCAGCACTGAGCAGGATGCAGAAATATTTTTAATTTTATATTAAGCACCAAAACATTTTCTTTCCTTTTTTCTTAAAAAAAATAGTTTTTAATTTTCCTGTGTAGAGCTCGAGTAGGATAAATCAACAGACATACCACAGCATAGATCAAACACTTTGTTCCCCAAGCTGAGCAAGTATTAAAAAAATTAACTTACAACACGAGGAACACTGTTGTGGGATATTCATGGTCCATAAAACACAGCAGAAGGGCTGGCACAGCCGGGGCTGTGGCAGAAACTCGGGGAAATGCGGCAGTGACCGCACAGGCCTCGGAGGCCCGGGCCCCTCAGAGCGGGGCAGGCGGCTCTGGGAAGCGCTGTCCCGCCTGGCCGGGCTGGCCACGGACACTCCAGAGCCACTCGGGGGCCCTGGCCCGCAGCTTCAGCTGGAAGGGGTCGAGCTGCAGGCACTCCCCCAGGGCGTGCAGCTCCACGGCCGGCTCCTCCACGGCCCTCACCGGGGGCTCCTCAGGCCTGGGGCTCCTCCTGGGGGCCTGTCCCCACAGGGCCGTGACACACAGGGCACCAAAGGCCACCAGCAGCACCAGGCCGGTCACCAGGGCTGCGCCCACCAGCATGTCAGCGTGGCGGAGGAAGGTGCTGATCCCTGCAAGAGAAAAGCCACGGGCTCATCCCAGCGCCCGCTGCCCCAGGGACCCCACTGTGCTCACAAAGTCTCTCACATCTCCTCCGGGAAATCCAGCACGGCCCCTGCCACCCTCCAAGAACCCTCCTGTCTGCCTCCAGGCCGGAGCACATCTCCCAAACCTCCATCCCAGGGAAATACTTAGACCAAGAGCCCAGAGCAGCACAAGGATGGTGATACCCCAGAAGAAACCCAACAGAGCAAAGCCATTGCCAGAGCCACATGCAGCTACACGGAGATTAAAAGGTCTGCTGCTGTTCCCATCCAGGCCTGGAGAGACCCTCCCCATGGCCCAACAGATTAAGATGGATTTACAAAATTACCTGTGTTAGAATATAGCAATAACCAGCTGATCTGTACAGCCTTAGACTACTCAAGTTGTTAATTAACTTGGAGTTGGTAGGAAGAGTGAGAAATTATATTTGGCTATGAGCTCACATTAAGGTTTAAACTACTGCAGCAGTGGTGAAGTAGTTTTGGTAAAGCAGCCACAGTGTTTGGAGCACATATTGCAGAATATTGCTGTTTTCCAGCCTGTGAGGCTCCATTACTCTGCTGTTGGATTGGATTAGCCACCACTGATTATAGTCAAGCACCACATGCCATCTGCTCAGCCTCAAAGCTGGGGTAAACACCAGGGACATCACTGTCCGTGTCACCAAGATCTACACAGGGTGACAGGAGAACAAAGGGCACCCCCAGGAGCCACAGGGTTTGCTGATCACATCAGTTACAGCAGAAGTAGCTCATAAATCACCCCTGACCACACTTTGCTTATAACTTAAGGGCTCACATGTGCCAGGCTGTAGCCCCAATGCAGAGAAAGCAGGAGACTGAGGGAAGGGAGCCTAAGGCTCATGGAGAGGTTCTATTCCCAGCTGGGAACTGCCTTGCAAAGGCATTCCACATCCTCGCCACACCTGGCAGGGACACCTAAAGCCACCAGTCACAACACACACCAGCAGAGGTGCAGGACCCCGGCTGGGAGAGAGCCCCTGGCCCTGGTGTGCTCCCCCACTGAGGCCAGGAAAGCCCCAGACCGCGGGAGGGAGCAGAGCCGCAGTTCCATCCTCTACCTGCCCGGGGAGTGCGGATGCAGAGCGTGCCGGACTTGCTGGGAGAGTGGTCCTCGTAGTCCTTCTTGCAGCGGCACAGGTAGGTGCCCACGCCATTGAAGCACTCCGCCTCCTCCCCGCAGAGGCCAAGCCCAGCCTGGCACTCGTTCACATCTATAATGGGGAATAGATGCCCTAAGTCAAGACAGGCTTGGCATTAAAGGGTTTATCCCAGGAAAAAAAATAAATAAAGTGAAGCACCCACCTTCAACAAAGAGTGAAACAAGCTGCAGATGCTCCACAGCCACCGAGGTGCCAAGCACCTCCTCCAGCTGTGAGCGCAGGAGCAGAGACACATTCCTCTCCTCTGGCTCCAGGTGCAGCCAGAAGGTGAGCAGCAGGTTGGCATCCCTCGTCCTGTGGGCAGGAGAGAGCCCAGGGTGAGGCAGGAGGAAAAAAAAACATCACTGCAGGCTCAGCTCTGATGGCCCATTTAGACCTTCTGCCCTTGACATGGGATCGTGGTGCTGTACGCTCTTGCACAGATGATCTGTGCCAAGAGGCAGCTTTGCACTTGGACCATGGGAAAAAGGAAAGCCCAAGAGTGGCTCCTCATTTGAAGCTAGGCTGAAATGGCCAGATATTTGTGTAAAGTGAATTGTAGTAGCAATTTGTTGTTGGAGATCAGCCTCTGCTGACAGCTCCCTGCTTTCTCCAGCAGCCACTGTGGCAGGTGAGATTTCATCCTCCTTTTCCTCCAAAGTTTAAATCCATTTTATACCTATATAGGCCCCAGATAATACTAAACACAAATTTTCACCATCTTTCCTCTAGAAAACAAATTTTTTTTTTCTACTTTCAGGACAAGTTACAGATCAAGGAAGAAGAACAAACACATATCTCTTCCTGGGGAGGGAGAGTGAGAAGCCAAGACACTGCTAATCCAATAAATATTACAGGTTACAGCAGTCACCTGCCAAGCCAGCAGCACAGCATTAACCCTACCTTTTGACATCCTTTAACTTTATTTCACTGACTCTGTTGGCAGAAAGCTTCAGATTTTTCTGGATCTGCAAAGGAACAGAGTGACCAGTGCTGATTTGATGTTCAACAAGCAAGAGTATGACAGCAAACAGCTTTTCTCACTGCAGCACCCCATCTTGCTCTCCCCTTTCACAAACCCCTGGGATGCAGAGAATGTCCCTTAGCCCACTGCTCTGAGCCCTTTCTTGAGAAGAATACCTGTTGTTCCCATTTGCTTAGCTCCAGGTCATCTCCCCCAAACACAAAAGCACCAAATGGTCTCTTCTACATGAAGATTTGGGACATCCCATCTGTTCCTCTCCACCTCCCCATGCCCACGCTTACATGATTCTTCAGAGATTCAAGGAGACCCTTTTGGAACTCACTCCCACTGTGAGGAATCCAGTCCTTGGGTTTGATTTCAACACTGACTTCAAACAGCACATCTGCCAGAAGACACAAGGATCCTGGCATGCTTAAATGCACATAAACAGGCTCCCTAAATGAGTTAGTCCTTAAGCACCAACACTAGAACAGCACCATGCTTGTGCAGGTCAGTGCCACAGGGGCATTTCCAGGGGCTGTGCATCAGGTAGGACAAATTGTTGAGTAACAGGTGAACAAACCTTAGTGAATGCTTGTTGATGAATATTAGAATTGATCTTTCAGTGAAAAACTGACACAAAGCAACAAATCCAATACATATCCAATCACATTCACATGCCTTTAGCCCTTCTGTTTCCCAAAGGGATTGTCATAATTATTGATGGATTCTAAAAGCCAGTTTTCTCTTGGAATCCAGACTGGCACAGATTTGTCAGCTGGCTATTTAAAACCTATTTGTTCATCAATATTTCCCTTGTTCAGAGCTGAGGCTCCTTCTGTATTGACTCCTTTGTGCAAGATGTTTCTGTGGCTTGCTGAGCCATACAAACCCTGCATTTATATGTATAGTTGCTCTCCCATAAGAGGGAGAGCAACTTCTCTGCCTGGTCTGAGCAGGATTTCTGCACATTTCTGATCCTGATAGTCATGGGACATCCATTGTAATACACTGGAGGAATTGAGGTTCATTCTTCTTAGAAAAACCTTCTATAAATAGCCAACTTGGACTTGAACAAGCCAGCATGTATGTCAGGGCTGGCACCTGAATTCGGGTTTCTCCGGGGGAGACACAAAGTGGCTAAAGCACAACTGCAGGATTGCAGTGGCATCTTAAAAAATAGCATCTTCAGAGTGGTCACTACTCAGAAACAACTCCCACTGCTTTCTATAATGTAATGAGCAGGTGATGTCCAGCACAGCCTCAGGCAGCTCCCTGGGCTTAGGGCAGTGTTTTAAGGCACACTTAACTCTGCATGGCTCACCTCCAGGATGGTGCTGGGATTGCAGTCCTGTGTCGTTCCCCACAGATGACATCAGATCTGCCAAAGCAAGGGAAAGCATCAGGCTGCGATCACTGATGTACCAGTTACGGGGAGGGAAAGTACTTTAGGTCTGTGCCACTTTTCAAAACGAGTGCCAAGTGCCAGCTCCTGCCTCTGTTCTTCATACTGAAATGAAATGTCAGGCTCTGAAGGAAATCTCTTTTCCTCTACAGTAGAAAGTACTCTTTAGATAGAAATTACCCAAATAAACCTCATTGCCATTTCTGGAAGCAGACAAACTCTAATCCTGTAAAATCACCAGAGCTGCCTTGGATCCCAGTGGAGCAAAACAGCTTGGGCATTACATGCCAGCAAATCAAAAAATCTGAATAATATCTACAAGAGAGGGGCAAGAACAGTTTGGAGGTGAGGAAATACCAACTGAACACATCTTCTGCTTTCAGACAGAAATTAAAACATATCAGTAGCTAAATATTGCCTGTGTAAGTGACCTACCGTCAACTCCTAAATTTTCTTGAGACAAAGAATTTTTCTAACCTTTCTCCAGCTTCTGGAGCTCAAACTCAGTGATCATGCCTGGGAACACTGTGACTACTGGGGAATCAGTGCAAGACAGGGCTGTTTAAAACCAGGATGAGTATTCTCAGTCTGCTTTGGGGGTGAAGTCACAGCTGAGAGGCTGGCTCCTCCATGGATAACTCAAAACACTTGGATTAGAAACCAGCATGTCCCAGCATAATCCCATAGATGCCCATGTTAGAAGTGATAATTCTCTATCTTCAAGTCCCTCCCTCCTTGGATGCAGGAGTCAAGAGTGGTACCACATGGCCCAGCTGAAGGTAGCAGCCATGTCTACAAATAAAACCTCTCAAGAGAGTGCTGCATCACTGGAGGTGGATATTGCACATTGTCAGGCATGAGTTCAGCCAGTAATAACCAAAAAATCACCTTACCAAAGAGCTCTTCAGTCGTTCCTCCCAGAGACAGCACATCAGCAGCAGTCACACCAGGAGAGGGGTAGAGAGGTGGTTTTGTGCTGGTGTTCAGTGGTGGCTCTGCCAGCTCTGGTGTCTGTGTGTGATGTGCAGCAGCTGCCACTTCTGAGGGGCTGCCACTGGCCTGACCCAGGGTAGGTGATGTGTCAGAAACACCTGCACTGCTGCTGGGCATCTCTGAGCAAGGGGAACCAGCTGGGTGACATGGGACCATGGTGGCCAGGGGTGTCCCAGGGCACAGCTCCAAGGCAGGTGGCTCAGCTTTGCCCCCAGTGTCTTGCCCAGCTGGAGCTGGCTCCACCAACATGTCATCTTCAGTTTCTCGTCCCTTGCTGACACTGTCCTTAAGGTTCCTTTCATCCTGACCATGCTCACTCTGCTTAGCACCAGGCTGACCATCTTCCATGAGATCAGGAGAATGCTTGCCCACCTCTTCTGGGCTCACAATGTCAGGCTGGATCCTGCCACCAGCAGGTGCAGCTGGTGGGGCTGGAGGAGCTGTCAGCATGGACAACAAACCTTTGGTCACCGCTGTCCTCCAGCTCTCATTTTTAGAGGTCTCCTGGGGAGCTGCTTGAAGATCAGTATCACTTGAAGAGCCCACAGTTTCAGAGTCTCTGAATACATAGTACTGTCCTCTAAAATACCTGTATTCATGGCTTCTGGAACCACTCCCTGACAGAAACAACACCTGGACCTCAGTGGCTTGTGCAGCAAAGATCAGAGTGCCTTGGTTGTGGCAAGCAAACACCACTTTGGTTTCCACGCGTGACGAGACCCCCTGGAAGATGATCTTGTCCTGGTTGTTGCCACAGCCATCACTCCCCTGGAACCCTTGGATGTAGATGACAATGTGCTTCTGGGGGCCTGCCCAGACGGTCCAGTTGCACCAGATGTTTGGTTTAATGTCCATGTGCAGCGGGAGGTAGAACAGGCCAGACCCATTCCGGAAAGTGAGGTGGCAGCTCCTGATGGGAAAGTACTCTGTTACCCAGGGGGGGCCCAGCTCTGACACATTTGGAACACAGAAAAGAAACATGCAATCAAAGGTTATTATAGTCACAAATTATATCGCATATTACATTTTATATATCAGACTTTTAGGAGTGCTGAAAGCTTCCATGGGAGAGGCAGCATTTCAGACCCTCTCCTGCTACAAGATTTCTGTAGTTTCAGTCCCTGGAGCCATACATCCACACTTCAGCTGGAGCTGAGCCTCTGTGAAAGGCTGCGTGAAGCAGAACCAGCGCCAGCCAGCTCCAAGACGGACCCAGCACTGGGCAGGCCAGTGAGGAATCCTCCCCTGAGAAGGAAGGAGTGGCTGAGACAAGGTGTGGTGAACTGACTGCAGGTCCCACTCCCCTGCCCTTCCAGAGGCAGGGGAGGAGGTAGAGAAACCAGAGTGAAGTTGAGCATGGGAAGAAGGGAGGGGTGAGGGGAAGCTGGTTTTAAGATTTGGGTTGATTTCTCATTATCCTACACTGATTTGATTAGCAAGAAATTAAACTGATTTCCCCAAGTCAAGTCTGTTTTGCTCATGATGGTAGACAGTCAGCGATCTCTCCCTGCCCTTATCTCACCTCACAAGCCTTTAATCACATTTTTTCTCCCCTGTCCTGCTGAGGAGCAGCTTTGACGGGCACCTGGTGTCCAGCCAGGGTCACCCCAGCCCAATTCTCCCCAGAAAACAGGTTATAATTGCTGGGTGGAGACTGCAGGTGAAAGGCACAGCCTTGTCCTTGCCCCCACCAAGTACTTTTGACCTCTAAAGATGACTTGTGCTAAGACACAAAGTGCAGAGACACCTACCAGCATGTTTCCCTTGCTGTCCTGCTGCCATCTGGGTGTTCCCGGGTACACCAGGGGGATCCCAGGGCTTTTGGTCTCTTGGCAGTGTTTCTCCCCACGGAGCTGCAGGCAGATCAGGGCGTGCAGGAGTGCTGCTGAGTGCTGCTGTCCTCTGTCCTGCACCCACTTGCACAGCTTCTGTGGTTCCCTGCATTTTAAACCCCCTGAATCTGGAGACAGAAGCAGGTTTGTCGCTAGCAGCACCGTCCTGATGCTGCACAGGCACCTCGTGCACCCCTCTGGTGTCCAACAGGGAAGTTGGTGTCACCCCAGAGCCTCTGCTGACACGGCCCTCAGGCTGAGCAATCTTCACACCAGGCCCTGGGACAGTGACAAAGACTGGGGAGGGACTCCTGGCCATCAAGCCCAGAGAGGCTGTGGTTTCACCTCCCTGTCCCAGCACCACCTTTTGCCTCCCAGGACCAAGGCATCTGGAGGACCCATCTGCGCCCAGTTCAGAGGCTCCTGATGGATGGCAGGGTGGTGAAGGGGAGACCACCTCCTGTCCTCCTGGGCTAGCTGGGGAGATGTCCCTTTGCCTGAGACTGACAGGTTCCCAATCCAGAGCAGCTGGTGGAGAGGGCACCATGGACAGAGACTCCACTTGTGGAGGAAGAGGTGCTTCAGGAACTAAATCCAGAGAGCCAAAGTCTGCAGGGACAGGCTCTGTGGAGGAGGTCACCAGCACAGGGATGGTTTCTGTCCCCAGGGCAGGCACAGGTGTGAGAGGATGCTCCAGCCCTGTTGCCAAAGCAGGTACAGCCAGCCCTGGTGCTGTGGGATGCAGCACTGTTCTCCTCCTGACAGCTCCCCCAAAACTTCCCCGTGAGAAAATATCCATGAGCTTGGTATGATGGAGGCCAATTGTGCCCAGCTCAGGTTTAGGTGTGGACAAATGCCCCAAACTGCTCTGGCTTCTCTCAGGAAATAGCTGCCAATGGCCCCTGGTGACCATGTCAGAGGGGCTCCTCAGGCTGGGCATCAGGCCCTTGGCCAGGCCATCAGCTGGGACACTCAGCAGGGCATGGCTTCCATCCTTCTCCAGGCTGGCTGTGCTGAGCTGGCTGTCCCTGGTGGGACCTGTGCCCTCCTGGCTTTGCCCTGTGCCAGGGGACAGAGGCTCAGAGTGTGCAGCCAAGGCCAGGTGACCCGTGCCTGTTGGTTTAATGGTGAGCTGCAGGTGGCCCAGACCCTTTGGCATCAGGGTAGGGCTCAGGACAGGCTGGCTGCTCTCCAGACTCACACCTGCTGGCTGCCAAAAAGGTTCTGCTCCCTGGAAGGCACCAAGCAAAGGAGTTTCCAAAAGCACGCTGTGCACAGGAGCAGAACTGACAGCACTGCCCTCACTCACGGAGGGATTCTGCCCCCAGATGTCCTGAGCTGCAGTGGGGATTATTCCCTCAGGTGCTCCTATGCCTGGAGGCTCCAGCAGCTCAGACCCCAGCCCACAAGGAGCTTTTGCTTCTAGAGCTTGTGTCCTTGCACGTTCACATGGGATAAGCTCTGCAGGACTTCCCACAGCTGTGGTGTCCAGAGGGATCCCTCTTGCCTGCGTCTGCTCACTGCTTAGCACGGTGGTGCTGCCACGTGTGGCTGCAAAGCCCAGTGCATCTCTAAGGTTTTCAACCCAGCCAGACTGAAAACCACCACCTTTCTTTGGCAGTTTTGAAGCAGAAGTTCCAGAAATTACACCACTGGAGGGAGAGACACCTTGCTGGTCTTGGAAGATGTAGTACTTCCCTTTAAATCGTGCATCTCCCTGGTTTGGCAAGTACCTCTTCAGCAGCACAACGTGGACAGCCTGAGCAAAGGTGGCAAAAACGTGCATCTCCTTTTTCCAGCAGGCATAAACAACACTGTTTTCCACCAGGGAGGAGACCCCTTCAAACAGAATTTTGTCCTCATTTTTGTTGCAAGCATCCTTAGTGATAAATCCCTGGATATAAATTACGATGTGCTTCCTGGAGCCTGCCCAGATTGTCCAGTTGCACCAAAAGCTTACAGGGAAATCAGTCTGGAATGCTGGAGGAGAAAACTCCCCATATTTGTCCTTCAGCACTCTGTGGCAGCTTCTTATAGGCACATAGGCCATTATCCAAGGAGATTCCAGCTCTGGAAGACAAGAAGCAACAACCAAGTTTTCCCCCATTTCCACTTCCAAAAAACAGTTACCATCTTTATTTCCAGAAATTATCTTCAGGATCCCTCTTCTCCCCATTTTGGTATTTCCTACTCCCATTTGCCAACCAACATGGAAACCCATGAGTGGGAAAACATGGGAGTAAGCCCTTGGGAAGCTGGAGAAGCCCTGGCCACCACCACCTCCTGCTCCACAGAGAGCCAGGCTGTGCCCCCACTGCTACAGCCCCAGAGCAGGGCACACTCCTGCTTTAAACCCCCCATGGCCATACAGGAGCTCAGAGGTCCCAGGACAGCCACACAGTGGGTGCCACTTGTCCCAGGGAGGCAGATTCTGCTCTGCAGGTCAGGCTGTTTAGGGACCTGGGCTAAAAGCTCAGGGAGCTGCCCCAGCTGGGTGAGTTAGGAAAGCAAAGAGAGCACTGCTACGTTTGGTTTCAGCCTGTGGGCCAGGTTTGCTGTTTATGCACATGCAGAGCTGGGAGACAAAGCTCTCCTGAAGGCATTTTCAATCTCTTTGGTTTAAAGGGCTCAGCCAAGCCAGAAACCACTAGAGCCCCAACATCAGCATCTCCCACAACACTCAAAGGGGAAAGCAGCTTTCCTGAGGCAGGGAAAAGCAGTGTTTTCCAAAACCACTTTCTCAAAGCCAGAAGAGTGGAAAGCTCAGGACAGGTTTACCCTACAGGAGCACACTTAAAGTTTAGGTTGAACTTTTGCCACTTGTTTTAATTGCTGCAGTGCTTTGCTCCTGCCTGCAGGACCTGCTCTGTGGCAGGGACTTGGCAGCCATGGGACAGTGGCACAAGTTATCTCCCACACCAGCACTGTTTTTTCCCTACCCCAGCACTGATCAACCACAGCCACTCACTGTCCCCACCCCCCCACAGCCAGATTGTCACTCCTAATTTTCCACACTACTTATTGGTGGCTTAAAGTATCCAACAAGTTCTGGGGGAACAAAAAAACAGAAACCAAAAAAAAACAAAACACACCCACCAAAAAACCAAAACAAACTACCCAAAACCAACAAGTACGCAAACAAAAACCACCCAAAAACAAACAAACAAAAAAGAAAGCCAGAGGTTGATCTGAGAACTAATTCTTACCTGGTTTAGCCTTCCAATACCTCTGAGAGGATCCCATTGACTATTAAAAAAAAAAATAGTCCAATTGCAGACCCAAATACCAATTCCTAATGTTTATCACAATGCTCAGAGAAATGCCAACACCAGCCCAGTGGGAAGGGAGAACCAAACCCAGCCTGGTGGGTTGGGGTTTTGCCTACACCAGGACTGAATCCCAAGATCCCATCATTTATTCCGTGCAATTATAAACCTTCTCCCCTCTCTCCATTCACTGATTTGTGCCTGATTTGTGCTGTTGAACCACAGCCAATAAAAAAAACAGCCCCAAAACACAGCAAGCAAAGCCAGGCAGGCTTGAATCACTCAGGACCACACAGAAGGGATTTGCAAGCAGGCAGGACAGCACACCCAAGAGGGGAGTTTCCTACAGGGAACCAAGTCCCCACTGCCCCTCACTCACCCCTGCAGCAGCAGCAGCATCACAGCAGGGCCCCAGCATCACCCCAGGACCCTGCCCAGCAGGAGCTGGCCCCAGCACCCAGGGCATCAAGAGCAGGGCCAGAATAAATGGGGAGGGCAAAGGCCTCATGGCAAAGGTTTATCAGAGGCACAACATTAAAAAAGACCAAAAAAACCCAAAAAACCCAACAAAACATACAAAAAAAATCTCCCTGTCTCTCTCCAAAATAATCCCTCAGGCAGAGCAAAAGTGGGATCACCACCTTCCTCAGATCCTCTCCAAAACACATCCCTACAACAAAGGGCATGATCTGACAGCCCACTCACTCATATAAGGCCCTGCTTCACCAGTGCCAGCAATTAGCTGATAGCAATTAGCTAATCAATGAAATGAGGCCAGCTATAGCTTGTTAGGGACAGACTTGTCCTTTCAGTTTACTGCCCAAGTGTTGTTTCTGTGCTGGCTATTTGAGTAAAAAACATTTTTCCATTTATAACACATAATATTCTAACCTGAAATTAAAGTGGTGCTAATACCCCAGTGTGACACAGAAGCAGAGCCCAAGATGCTTTTTGTCTTATAAAAGAAAAAAATATTCAACTACTAGAGTGGGGAAAAAAAAAAGAGTCCTAATGTAAAAGTGAGTGTTTTCATCACAACATTTTAACCAGCTTCTGCTGAAGGCTGTGATTTCCCCTAGGGCAGCACCATCCTGACACAGGACTGAGTGAAACAGGTGAAATTGCCTCGAAATGCAAGCAGCTCCTCTCCTCATCTACATTTACTGAAGTGTGGAAAGCAAATAGCCCAGGTGATGATGTATAAATTATTAGATGCTTAAAATTCTTTCAGCTGTAAGAGTCTAACTTGTCATTAGGAGCCATACAGATTAGGCAATTAGGCTGTTTGACATGCAGCTTTGACAATGTTGCTTTTAAAATGTCAATCATCATTTAGCAAAATAAAAAAAAAAATCTTTTTTTTTTTTTCCCTTCCAGCTCATCACAGCCTGACAGGATGATGGATGTTCAGGGACAAACACCCCCACGGGTTTTTGGGGGGTCAGATCAAGCAGTTCATCAGACTGTCCCAGCTGCCTGGGTTTTCAGTTGTATTGGAGCAAGCCACTGCACCCCAGCTCCCAGTTTTTAAGCTTTTCCATCCACCCCATTGCAGTCCCAATGACCAAAAGGCCAGTGAGAGCCTGTAACTCTCCCACAAGCACCTGCCCATAACTGCACATGTTCAAAGTGACCCCAAGCCCCCTCCTGCTGTCCAGGTGTGGACAGACCTGCAAAACCCCTTTCCCACTTAGCACAGAAAGAGAGAATCTTGGAAAATCACTCTGAGAGGATGGAGTCCAGCCATGAACCAAACACTGCCTGGCCCAACACGGAGCCATGCCCCTGAGCACCACTCTACAGGACTGAAACATCTCCAAGTGTGGAGCCTTTGTCCTTATGGGGGACTAAACTTGCCAGATGTTGGCTGGAAACACTGCACAGCTGGCACAAAGAGGTTCAGAAGGTCCCTACAAACCTGGATGATGATTTCATGGTACAGGTACTGAGAGAACCAACTAAGATGCCCTCCTTGATTTGCTGCTTGCTCACAGAGAGGGTCTCATGAGTGAAAGGGGTTTTGTGATCACTTGGCCACAGTGATCACAAAACCATCGAGTTTTAAAATCTCAGTTGACAAGGAGGAAAAGTGCCAGCAAAACTCCAACCCTGGACATGACTTCAGGCTGCTCAGGGAAGTAGAGGGTAAGGTTCTCTGGGAAAGTGTTTTTACAGGTGCTGGTGTCCATCAGTGCTGGTCACTTTTTAAGCATCATCTTCTAAGGTCACATGAACAATTCCCCAGATGTCAGAAGTCAAGCAGACAAGATAAAAAGCTGGCTTGGCTGAGCAGGGATCTTCTTCTGGAAATATGGCAAAAAAGGAAGCTGTATGCCCAGTGGAAGCAAGGTCAGGGGACATGGAGGGAATACAGAGTTGTTCAACATTTCAGGGAGAAAATTTGTGTGGTTTGTCCTGCTCTGCTCTGCACTGGGGCAGCCTCACCTCCAGTGCTGGGGGCAGCTGTGGGCTCCAGAAACTTTAAAGAGGTTAAAGATGTTGGGGAGTGTCCAAGAGAGGCCACAAGGAAGGTGAAAGGTCTGGAGGGGAAGCTGTGAGGAGTGGCTGAGATGACTTGGTCTGTTCAACCTGGAAGAGACTGAGGGGAGACCTTGCTGCAGTCACAGCTTTCTCAGAAGGGGCAGAGGAGGGGCAGGCACTGATCTCTGCTCTCTGGTGACCGTGACAGGACCGGAGGGAATGGCTCTGGAGCTGTGTCAGGGAGTTTTAGGTTGGATATCAGGAAAAGGCTCTTCACCCAGGGGGTGGTTGGGTGCTGGAACAGGCTCTCCAGGGTTGTGATCACAGCACTGAGCTGATAGCGCTCCATTGGTGTTTGGACAACACTGACAGGCACTTGGTGGAATTCTTGGGGCTGTTCTGTGCAGGGCCAGGAGATGGACTTTGATGATCCTTGTAAGTCCCTTCCAACTCAGGATATTCCATGGTGACTCCACCCCTCATTTGGGCTCGGCCATGCAGTTTTTTACCCAGCAAAGAGTACAGCAGTCCATACCAGGAGCAGCCAGTTCCTTCAAGGGAATGCTCTGGGAAATGGTATCAAAAGCTTTAATAAAATTTAAGTAGACAACACCCACAGGCCCACAGACTCATGTGTGTCCAAGTGGTGTAAATTCCATGTGGGTGAGGTTTGCCCTCCTCAGCACTGAACAGTGTTGTTCTACCAGGATGTAAACCCTGGAAGGGAACCCTGCTGCAAAGCAGGGAGGTCCCTAAGGTATCTTATGGTTCATGAAGAGAAGAGGAGCATTTGCTTGGTTTAAACTTAACAGGTGATAGAGATGGTGAAATAAATCTTAAGGGCAAGTTTATCTTTTATGTGCTGATATGTAAGTATTTGAGTGAGGAATCTTAATGTGGTTTGTTTGTTTGGTTGGTAGCAAGTCTTTATTTTCAGCCAGTCTCCATAAAAACATAAATTACTCATTAGGATGTTTGGCCCTTTTGACTAAATCTTCATGTTCAGCAGTTGCTGATTCTTACTTATTTTGGGGTCACCTGGCCCGAGAGCATCTCTTGGAGATCTCATGGGTGTGTCCACACTGGCCTGGGCCAAGCTGCACAAATTCTGCACCATGGGGCCAAAATCCCCAAATGGAATGTCACAGCCTTTCTACCAGCTCCTGCACCCCTGATTTCTCAGGAGGAGATGGAATCCCCTGAGGATGAGCTGAGGGACCCAGCATGACCTTCAGGAGCCAAGCAAGAGGACACATCTGCCTTGGGGACTGCCAGCGTGGACAGCCAACAAAATTAAGCTGATTTCAGCAAGTGCTCAAATCTCCCCCTCAGGCAGCATGCTATACCAGGAGCTGCTACTTACAACTGTTCTGCTGTCATTTATAAGGCACCACAGAGTGTCTGAGAGCTTAGGATAGATAAATTTACCATCTGCCTCCCTCTAGTGATTGCATTGCTGAATAAAGTGAAAATCACACTGAGCTGACATTCATAATTCTCTCATGCACCAAAAGCAAGTGGGAAGAGCTAAAGTAGGGTGAGAAATTAAGACTTTGCTTATCACCTCACTAAATAGAAATAACTAGGGTCCAAAACAAAGAGTGACAGCTAAAAGCTGTTTGCAAAACAAACTTTTTCTTTTTTTTTCTCAAGGACAAGACTATTTTTTAGGAAAAATGGTAACATCACTGGCAGATTTTGTTTAATAGGTTTCAAAAGCTCTGTTATTATTTAGAGCTTAGCAATGTGCCCAGTGAAATTCCAGGGATAGATGCAGGGTGCTCATCTCAACAGCTCCATCCCTCTGAGTGAGCTGGGAGGGCTCTGCTTGCAGGGGCTGCTCTATTATTTATATGTACATTATGTAGAACGAGATCCCTGTATTCAGTGACCAGAGATAAGCATCAGTTTCAGTCCCATTTCTTTGTGTCACTCATTAAAGTCCCCTTTGGTTGTGTCACTCCTCAGCCAGATTGATTTTAGGTCTGTTGGGACTGAAGGTGCAATTACACTCTCAGATACAATTAAAGGTGAGGGATTTCTCAGGAGCTGATGTTTTCCTTAAATAGGGAGCTGGCTTTCCTTGACCACCAGTTGCTCTTCCTTGGTTCAGCTGCTATTCCTCTGGTCTATGCTCAGGGATGTTTTACATGAGTGATGCCATCACATTCCACTTTATCATGGTGAGTGTTTCACCTGTGTTGATGGTGGACTGTAGTACCATTAATATAACTGATATATAGCTTAAACTCTGCATTTTGTGGGATTTTTATAGACTAATAGCACAGATTGTACACCTGAAAAATTTATAAAAATTCTTCCTTCACCTATTTCTTCTTTATTCCAAGCCAGGCATCCTCAGGCACTATATTTTAGCCTCAGTGAGAGAAGTTAGACTCACTGGTACAACCACAAACAAGAGCTGCTGGTCCTGACTTCCCACCTCACCTTGAAGGATGCTCCTGCTCCTCAGGGAAGCAAAACTGATTGCAGCAACACCCACAGTCAGCTCCTACCTCAGCTGGAAGAAATCTAGCTGAAAACCAGTACTGCTCAAACAAAATAAAATAAAAACCACCAAGAAGTCCAAGTTCAACACCCAAGCTGTAATATCTTGTTTAGGCCACAAGGGCATCCTCAGATATCGACAGGAATTCTTTTCCCAATGGGATTGTCCCACAGAGCAGAGGGAAGTTCATCAAGTGCATCCTGCTGCCAGAGAAAGCATCTCCCTGACAACTTCCTATGCCTCTTTGGCTGAATAGCAAGGCAGGAAAAACATCCCCTTCTTTTCCTTTTTTTCCTTGCAGGGTGATTTTTATTGGTCCTTCAACATAAGGACTCAGAGCAGCCACTCCTGCCACCAATAAAAGCTGCTTGCACCCAAAAAAGAAGATGAAACTCACTGAGACGGGTTTGGTGAAGTGGCTCATGATGAGAGGGACAGAGCAGCCATCACCCCAGGCAGGGATTTCAGCCCTCTGCTCTGTCCTGGCATGGCCCTTCTGCCCCAGACCAGAGGGACAGTGGCAGGCAGGAGGGCTGATGGCCATCTCTCCAACACCAGGGGATTCCATGGCCAGGGCTGGCGTGGGAGGACCACGCCAGAGGGTATGGGAGGGCTGGCATTCACTCGGGCACGGACAGGCTCATCCCATTCCTGGAGCAGCTGCCGCCTTCTGCAGCAGGAGGGAAATCCAGAGCACAAACCCTGCAGCAGGGATGCCCCAGCCACTGGCCTGCACACCCAGCCAGGCCACTGCTGCTGGTGGGAGGAGAGCCAGGCTGCAGGCAGCTTTGTGTCCTGCAAAGCACTGCAAAACTGATTTATATTAAAAATAAAGAGCACACAATACCGAAGTGCTTGGGGCTTGTCTATTAATCTCTCAACAGTCAGCTGCAAAACTAACAAATCCTCTGAAATAGCAGCGGGGAGCTGCGTCCCAGCTCATTCCTCCCTGCCCCCTTTTACAACTAAAAATAATCAATAATGGCTGTCCGAAAGAGGGAGACCAAAGCGATCTCTCAGGCTGAGATCACGACTCACATCTGCACTCACACTCCGGCTGGGCACAAAAACCCCACGGGGCTGATTCCCAGCAGCCGCGGTGGAAAATCGCCTCTGAACCAGCGGGCACCTGGATGGAGCTCCAGCATCCGTGACCCCGCAGCGCTGCTCTGCTGGTAAGGACTGAAAATGAGTGATGCAGCCGGGGTGAGAGCGGCATTATCCTCCTGCTTTACGCGAGCCAGGGCTAATTGAACCTCTGGGGAGCAGCGAGCCCCCGGGGAGGCAGCGGGGTTGTTATTCTGCTGCTAATTGCTGTTTTTCGGCTGCTGTCGGCAGCGCGGGGACTTGCTCAGGGTGGCCCGGGGGACTTGCTCAGGGTGGCCCGGGGTGGTGGTAATGGTGCCGAGGAGTTCTCCATCCCAATGCCCATCCGAAGGCGCCGCCCTCCTGCCCAGGCAGCTCTCCCTGCTCGGGTGGGTCCGTGCACATCTGCACGCAGCTGCTTCCCCTCGAAAAGCAGCGGCACCGAGAGAGAAACAAAACCAAGCCAAAACCAAGAAGTCTAGCCCATTCTAGCAGTCCGACCATTTTCTCTGTGGCGAACAAATTTCAGGAACTGGAAGCCCAGCATTTCCCCCCTGGCTCGCTGCTACCCTGGCTCCCACCGCCCGGGGGGAGGGAGAGACACAACCTCGGGTTCTCTGTGCTGGCACCGCCTGGGAAAAGCCCCGGAGTGCTTTAGGGACTTTCCCAGCCTGACAGAAAAAAATCGTCCTATTGCACCCTTCTGCCCCAAAGCAGCCTGTCCTGCCATGATGCACAGGAAGGTGACGTGCCATCACACTCTCAGGATGACGGCGAGAGCTGGAGGAACGCGGTTTGTCACCCGGCCACCCCCGCCCCGCCACCGCCGCCCTCCTGTGGCAGCGCCCGCGCGTGGGAGGCGGCCGCGACACTTCAGTGTCGCACGGCTGGGGGAGAGGGAGCGGGATCCTATTTAAAAATAAACATATTTTTAAAAGACCTGGGGGGAAAAAAAAAGGCCAAAAAATTGATAAAATAGATGCCACAAAGCTGTGGCCACATTGATGGGATTTACTGCCTGCCTGCTCAGGAATGGGGTGCCAAGGGGTGGCACGGATCCTGTCCTGATGCTGCCTCAGCTCCAGTGCAAGCTGCTCTTTGCCTCGGGTTGTCCCTGTTCCAGGCCAGCGTGGCTGGGTCTGCGAAGGGACTGACCCAGCACAGCTCTAGTGGGGCCGGGAGCCCGCCTGGTGTCATGGCAAACGTGCCGAGAGTCCCTAGAGGAGGGATTTTCCCGAAGGCCCTGGGTCGATCTGCACAGCCCTGGTCAGACAAGCCCCCTGGGGTAACACTCCCCACCATCCCCTCACCAAGGGCTGTCACACACACTCTGGGGAGGTGGGTGTGGGATCCCACTGCTTGGATTTGTTTGGGAACCCAAACCTTGGCCAGGTGTGTGCCCCAAGCTGGAGGCTGTGACTGGCAGCTGCTGGTGGTGAGTTCTGCCTGGGATGTTCACGGCTCCACACGCAGGCAGGCAGTCACTGAGCCAGACCAGGGCCACTCAAACTGGCCTTACCTGGGCTGATAAATCCCTCCTCCCACCCTTTGGCCTCCCACAGTGAGGAAGCTCACCACAGGAGCTTTGCAACTCTCTGCCTGGGAAAAGGTTCCAATTCCAGCGTGCTGCTGCTGCCTTCACTGGGCACCCACCAAACTGGAAGGTGCTGGATGAGGGCAGCAGGGATTGCTGGGGGGTGGAAAGGAAAAAAAAATAAATAAACTGGTGCTTTCAGGATGATAGTGCAGTCAGGAAGTGGTTTAAGAAAGAGCGTTGAAGTTCAAGGTGAGAACATGGCACCAGATTTCCTCCAGTGCTGTTAATTACACTGGTTCTGGAGCATGACGATGTATTCCTGGTACAGAGCTACCACTTCCTGCTCCTGCTAAAGACTCTCACACAGAGCAGAAGGGAAGGCAAATGTTAAAAATCCAACAAACAAATCATGAAAATGAGAACAAATCCCAGCTCTGAAAGGCTTCAGGAAGTGCTGTTCTGTAAGCAACACCACGAAGCCACTGGGGGACTACAGCAGCAAAGGCAATAAAAGAGATGGATTCCTCTTCCTGCTCTGTGCAGGGAGCCAATGGCTCCCAAATATTGTGCCTGGAAGCACAGCCTTTGGAAGCATCCAGACATGAGCTGTGGTGCCTCCAGCTTCAGACAAAATTCCAGTATTTTGACGGAAACCCCCTGGGGAATGGGTGCTCAGCAACATTCTGTTGTACTGGGGCTGTACAACAAAGCCAGTGGCAAAGCCCTGCCTGATTTCAAGGCACACATGAGCTCAGCCTGAAAGGTCTAAATCCCAGCTGCTCTGTGAGTGCCTGCAGGGAGGATGACTGGGCCCGTGCTGGCAGCTGCCATCACCCTCAGCATCAGCTCTTGAAGAGACAATCAGAAGCACACCCAGTTCCTCCAGCAGGGCGTTGCAATGACTGTGCCGCAGACGTGAACATCCCCAAACCACAGACTGAATGAGCTGTCGAAGGGGAATTTCCTCCCCCTTCAGCCTGAACTCTCTTTTACTTCTGTTAATGGTTCCACACGAAGGAATCCAGATGTTAAAAACAGCAGTCAGGCCAAAAAGCTGGCCCGTGTGACACTTCCCCTCTGTCCTGGCTGGCTGGGCTGGGAAGGAGCAAGGACCCAGCTGAGCAACAGATTGCATTGGCTGAACAACTGCCAGCAGCCACAGCAACTCAGCAGCCAGAAAGAAAAATCCCACCTGGAGCAAGCCAGAATAATTGTTGGTTAAGAAAAAAATAGACTGAGCAAACATTGCAGCCCTTCGTGGCTCTGAAAATCAACATCAAATTTTTTAAAAGGTAGTAAAAGGTGTGCTGGGAAAGGGGATTTGTAAAATGGTACCTTGGTCACCACAGGGGAGTGGCACCCACGCTGAGCCAGGGAGGATCTCATGCCATAGATGATTCTGCAGAGCCCAGTTTCATTTAGTAACACACAAATAGGTCAGCCTGCAGTGGAACAGGACCTGAATGTCCCCTGGTGAGGCTGGTTGGTGGCTCTTAGCCACCAGCCCCCACCAAAAGCCCTCCTGGTTGGGGCAGTTGTGCTCAGCTGGGCTGATTTGTACATGGCTTTGAGGTCTCCAGCCCTGATTTGGATGGAAATGGTTCACCTGCTGCCACCCCTGCCCTGGCAGCCTGCTGGCCATGGAGCAGAGGGCCTGAGACAGTCATTCTTTAAATGCAGAAGTAATTTGGCAGCTGGGCTTATGGCAAATGATCCTAATGAAAAGCAGCTGTCTCATGCCTGTAAATAGGATTGTCTATGCAGCATTTCGTTCTAATAGAGTAAAATCAGAAGATAGGAATTTTATATAGAAGAGTTGCAGTCTCTAAGCTCTACTGACAGGCCAACACCATGGCTTAGAGCAGGAGGGTTTAGGGACTGTCAAAAAAACCTCAGCACAGAGAAGTCAGGCTACCTCAAACAGCTTTTAATGCCCTCCTCTGCTTCCAGCCACTCTGTGAAACCCTCTAGCAAAAGACAGACTTTATATCACCCAAACCTCTCCAATCCCAACCTTCCCTTGATCTCCCAGGCTGGTTTCTCTGCCAGGCCCTCGTTGGCCTCCCCAGGCTCCTGCTGGTGGCTCATCCCCAGCTGGGTTTGTGCTGAATGACCACAGAGAAAGCCAGCTTGACCTTCCTCGCTGAGCAGGCACTGATCCAGATGACAGCCTGTCTGTGACAACAAGTGACTGGAAGCTGGGGGTGTCTGCTGGACTCTGCTGGAGGACACCAGGAGGGTGAAGGGTCTGGAGGAGAAGCCATGTGAGGAGCAGCTCTGAGGCCACTTGGTCTGATCAGGCTGGACAAGAGGAGACTGAGGGGAAACCTCAGTGGGGTCTTCAGCATCCTCTCTGGGGGCAGCACTCTCAAGCCAGTGACAGTGATCCTGAAATCCACCAAAAAATAAAATTTCCAACACAATTGGAAGCATTAGAAAGCTGGCATCCTTTACCAGCACAGGACACACAGGAGGATGTCTCCTTCAATCTGAGGGGTGTGGTGAGACTTTGCAACAGGGTTTTTATTCCATCATAATCATACATATTCATTACAATGTGCCTCCTAGCTTATACATAAACATCACTTTTCCTAGAACTAATTTGCATGCATCAGTCGCCTGCTGGAAGGCCTTTTATGGTCCTGGAGGGTCATCTAAAGGGGTCTCTGGTGGTTGTACTCACTGAATCCTTCAATATTACAGTTGGCCTTTTGTTCAACTTTTTTTTTTTGGGCATGCAATGTTGCTTCTTGTTACATAACTTGCCAAAAACCCACTACAGACTGATTTTCTGTTTCTCCACACATAAATTTCCAGCTACATTTATCATCCTGAGTGCATGCCTTTACATTCTTTCATCTGTTCTGCTAGTTAGTCTTTTGGCTCTGCCCAGCAACTTCGGGGGAGCTGAAACTTTCTATTCGCTGTTATTTATCAACAGGACTCGAGGAAATGGTCTGAAGCTGAGCCAGGGGAGGTTTCGTTTGGTATCAGGAAAATCCAGTGCCTGCTGTATGCAAAAAAGCCCATAAGTTTTTCCTGTGCTTCTGGCTCACTCCTGTTGAAAACCCTCATTTGCTTTTCCAGGCTGCTCTTGATTCTATAGCTCTCTCTCAGGCCTTTCCTCAGTCATTCCTTCCCAAATCCAGGGCTCACACCTCACACAGACTGAAGCTGCCACGTGTGGCTCCCTGGGGTCTCCTTCTGCACCTTTTGCAGTTCACCTCTGTCCTTTTGGGATGAGCAAACCCAAACTGTGTGCATATTGAAAATATGGATGGGCTGTGGATTTACTCAATGTCAGCCCAGTAAGATATGACACAGCTGCTAGGAGCACTTGGAGCTCTTCTAACTCTTTATCCTTCTTCTTGAATACCAAACTGTTTTCCTCCAAGTGTATGTTTATAAAGATTTTCAGATCTTAACATGAACAAAAATTCCCTGGAGCTGAGGCTGCTGAGTATATATCATTGTAAAAGGCAAATTCCAGACCTTGGGATATTCAGAACAGACCAAAATAAAAGGAAAAGAAACTCGAGAGGAATTTAAAAAGAAGTAGGTGGGAGGGTTGTTTAATGTAATGTTAAAGCAGCACCAGTTTATTCAAGCAGATGCCAGGTGACTAAATGAAAGGCTGGTTGTTTTCTTCTGCAATTTGTGCCCTTTCCTTTCACAGATCTCCCTTCTGGGGATAGAAACAATAACATCAGCTCTGGAGCACCATGTTTATCTGCTCACTCTCACAGAACAACACCCACACGGGTGATCTGGAGTCTGTTTAGGCCCCCAGAGATATGCAAGGTGTAAATATGCATCTGGAAATAAACTATCCACTGGTTTTTCAAAACCACTCTGCCTCACTTGAAATCACGGGCAAGATACAGACAGAAGGGGGAAAAAAACTCTCTAAAATATATCTGTGCACTAGATACAGGCAAGTGAAGGGCATCATTTACCACTTCAGCTGCTCCACACGAGGCTGGGCTTGGCACCATTCCTGCCCAGACCATTCCTGCTGGGCTGGATTGCTGGGGAAGGGCACAGCTGCTGGATCTGGACTCATGCTGCCCTCGAACACCTTCTCCCAGGCTGGTGAAACTGGGAGAGGTGGTGACTTTATCACCTGGGCTTCTCCTGTTTGCTGCAGTGCTCTGGGACACTGCCCTGCACATTCACCAGTTAGGAAGGTGTGGAGTGACTCTCCTGGATTGTGCAGGAGCCTCCTCTCCAGACAGACATCATCCACAGGATGCAATACAAAGATGGATCTGCTCTAGCAGGCTTCCCACTCAGCAAATGTGGCTAAAGGGTTTCCTGAGCAGAGCTGTGCTGAGAGTCTCCCTATCCTCATCTGACCTTGGCAATCTCCTACAGAGATCAGTTCATCCACATCCTGTTTGGATGAGGGACAACAGAGTGTCACTGGATTCAACCACAGCCTTCTCCAGGGAGAGGTTAAACTGCAGCAACTCCCCTTGCTTCTCCAGGCAGGAGGCACAGAGAGTTACACAACACAAAATAAAGAGGGAAATAATCCCACCCAATGCCCTTGTTCTTTGAAGTCACATGAGGCAAAGGACTGAATCATAGACACAGGGAATGAAGGACTCTTATAATTATTAAGTGCCATTAAAAATTCCAGTGCAAAACTCATCTGTGCAATTAGGTCAGTATCAATTACCCCGATAGAATGATTCAGGTCTCTCCCGCATTAAACACCAGCTACATACAACAAACATCCTCAAGGAGGGAAAATCCAGAACGGACCAGCTGGGAACAAGCAAAAATCAATCTGGGAAAGGATGTCACACTCTTAACCACCCACACAGAGCAGGAGGTCCACATCCTCTCCTAAAACACACTCAGAGTATGGAAAAAGCACAGACAAGCAAGAAAGGACCCTCACATGTGCTGGAAGTGCCTGGGAAGTGGAATAAGGGACCAGGCCTCATCTGAGATTCAGTGCATTGGGTCTGTGCCAGTTCCTCCTCCCAAGACACAGGCACATATCTCACTTCACTTTCCAGCAGACAGCTGCAACTCCATCACACAGGACGGCTCAGGCAACACAGAGGAGAGCTGAGAAATATAACAAATTATGGCATAAGCAAATGCTATTTCAGTGTAGCAAATTGAAGGATGTTGGTTCCAAACTCAGATCAAACATGAATATTCTTGAAAAGCTTTGAGATTCTTCAATTAGAGGTCCAAACACAACCCCTCCATAATGCCCCGACTGTGGCATTCACTTTCTGGCAGATCTGAACCCAATTTTTTCACATTTAATATTATTCCACTTATAACTAAAATGGTTCATCTTGCTTTCCTGTGAGGAAGAAAGCACAGGAATTAGAAATTAGAAAGCTGGAGAAGAATAAATGGATTATCAGCATTGAATAAGAACTGCTGACATGTATCACATGAAGATACACTTCATGGAGGGAAAAAAAAGCCCAGTTCAATGCATATATAACCACTGACTACCTATAAACCTTCAATTTTTCCTGTCATACTTTGTTACTAAAAGATCACCAGGGCATCAGGTTTAAGTTGTATCACTGATGGCTGTACCAGCAACACCCTCTGGGGATGGTCCAGTCCAAAAAGGTACTGATGATATTCCCAGTGTTCACTCAAATTGTATCCAGGGAGGAGGCAGCTGACTGACAATCTTCTTATTCTTGGAGCACTGGATGCTGGATGTTCATACAGCACAGGATTTGTTGTACAGCTCTTTGCCACGGAAGGAAAAACAAACAAAACGAAACAAAACAAAACAAAAAAAAAAAAAGAAAAAAAACCACACACACACACAAAAAAAAAAGACACACAAATTCCTGTCAGATAATTTTGCTGCTTGTCACCAACCCCTGTGGCCTAGAAGCATCTTCTAATGATTAAAGGCTCTCATGAGCTACCAGAAGTGTTTTGTTCTTCCTCTGAGGGGCTGGAGGGCCGATGGAGCCCTGGGTAGGTCCAGCTCTTCCTCGAGCACACATTAGAACAATCCAGGTTGTATTTTTATGGAGAGGAGATGACAGCTCTAAGAACAAATTCCCAGACCAGCTCTAAGAAGGAACCTCTCTGCAAACTGAAGGGCACAAACAAAGCTCACCTCTCTTGAAAGTCATCCAGTTTCCAGGTATCACAGAGCATGGCTTATGTTTCAGCTTTCCTGACAGGGATACTCTCCATTATCTTCTGCTAAGCATCATTACTGCTGGCACTGTATCAAAGTCATGTAGGACAGGCCTAAGAAAAACAATTCACTTGGCCTCTCTGGCATTTACGTTCTCATAAACAAAGTGGTCAACAAGTAACAAGATGATGAAACTTTTAGGTCTCTTGGGCAGCAGCCAAACCTACAGCTGAAGCAGAAGTCTGTTTCCCAACACATTAGAAAGATTGAAAGGAAAGGAAAATGAGACAATTTCATTTGGGTTTTTGTCTTAAAGTTTCTCCTACTTCCCACTGTGACTAAATAAGATATCCACCAAAGTGAAAGTTCATTTTTTTAGTTCATCTCAGCCTAGTATTTCCTACCCTGGCAAGATTTGGTAACATCTGTAGTGGGGATTTCTTCCCACCCACTGCTCTCCCCATCTCATTTGTTTCTCTAAAAGAATTTGTATATGTTTGAATATGGGACGATAAGAAATGCAAACTATTATGCAAATTTTGGAAAAGAAGAAAAGCACAAGGGGTCTCTAGGGACATAAACACGCTTCTGTTTTCTTCAATATTGCTGAAGAATAATTCAAATCTCAGTAAAATTTTGCTCTATAGCAGGCTCACAGCTGAGCTTTCAGGTCTGATCTGCTAAAGACAGGTGAGAGCTTCCTCACTTGGCCAAGCAGTTCTATGGACTGAGCATAAATCACACAACTATTTCCAACTCTACCACAACCTAATGCTACAGGATACCAGGAAGGCAAGACCACAAAATATTAAAAACCAGAATGATCCTACAGGTAAGAAGACAGTGAAGAAGTGGCTTGAAGGATGATGTTTTGATGTGGCTTGATGGCTGAAGTCACAACTCAAATGTATTGTACAAATGAAAGGTTTGTGTTCTTAAATCTTGTGACTTCCTTTCAGCAGGGCTTTCAAATACTCATCACACACAGGCAGTCTGGCTGATCTGTCAGCACAGTGTGGATGTAATGTCCCCAGAAAAAGGCAAAATTTGTGCTGTCACAAAACATTGACTTTTCTGGAAGAGGGGGAGTATCAGTGATAGGAGTAGTGGGGAAAAAACATGACACATTTAGGACAAATGAGGAAACACAAATGAATCATCTTTGCAGAATTCAGCCAAAATTTATCCAGAGGGATGGAGGAAGAGGGGAAAAGGACACAAAAATACAGCCACAGCAAATACTAAGCTGCAGCTCTGGTCTTAAAAATCTAACAGGGGATGTCTGGGGATTATTTCTAATCCCTGTAGAAACTCTCTCCAAATCTGTCCAGAGCAGTTTTGTTTAAAGAAATTACAATGGCAGTGGCAGTAGAAAAGCCAAGTCCAAAATCAGAAAGTTTACAGCTTGTTTAGCAGCCCAGCGTTGTTCCTCCATTTACTCCCCTGTTTGAAACAGTTTGAAATCAAGCTCTGATAGAGGTGACTTTGTAAATTTTTTTACAAAAAAAAATTTGGTAAAAATTTTTACTGGAGAGGCAAGCACAGTGTCCACCGAGAGATGAGAGAGATGAGGGGACAGAGGGAACAAAAACATATGACAAGGCAGGAAAGATGGATTCATTTAGATGGAGAGCTTAGCAGGAAAGACTGGAGATGACACGGGTTGAACACACAGAGGTAAATCAATGAGTCCAGAAGCTAGGAGAGTGATTGGAATTCTCTTCATCTAAAATTTGAAATTGTCATATTTGTCTCAATGCATTTCTGACAGGAAACTCACTGTGCATTCATCTAAAGCACATAACTCATGTCTGAAGTCTTTAGGCTTGAAGGCAGCTTGAAAAAATATATATATAACTGCAATAACATGAAATTACAGAAAATGGAGCAAAATTTGAGGTCACAGAGATTTGTTCCATACCTACACAGATGTTAACAGAGCCTGAAGTGATGACTGACACACCAAGACCAACTTAAGCCCAGCTCACCTGGTTCAGTCAGGTGTTATTAGGCAGGGTACAAATGTTTTCACTGACAAATGGAAATGGACTCTATCTTTTGAAAAGGCTGGCCTGCAAAGCCCACAAGGTGCTGCTCAGCCACCCCTCAGCAGAATCCAGCCAGAGCTGGATTTCTAAGTAGTGTTTAAACACTACTTAGAACAGGCCGGGCCAATACAAATATAAATTGTGATTAGCAATCAAATACCTGGTCTGAGCACAACAGAAAAACTGACCTGCTCAGTATTTCATCACTCCTGACATTTTGAAAATTTGCTTCCAGAACTGCAGTTTACTTTAATTCTCACTCCCACTCCTGTTCTCACCTTCATCCAGCAAGGAGGGGGACAACAGCTTTAAAAAGTTAGAGGAAGAGAAAGGAGAGAATTTGAAGTGTTTGTGCTCGGGCTGATTGACAGACATTGCTCCATTCAGAACCACCTCCATGATTTCTGCTGATGAAAGGGATCCATTAAGCAGCTCTCCCTGCCCTATTTGCTTGCTAAGTTGGTTTCATGACTATTCTGAGAAGGAAATAGTTCAGTGCAGACGTGAACTCATTTGGATTGGTGCCCTCAAGCAAACGCAACTCGAGTGGAAATCTTACACATATGAGGTGCAATAAGGCAGAAGGGAAAGGAGGCCAAATTTCAGGGGGTGAATGCTGACTGTGGGCTAGATGAGAACAGCAGCACCAGATAAGAGCTGGATTGCTCACTTTGCATGACAAAGCCCCAAATTCAGCATTACCTGCATGAGGATCCTTGCTGACTTGCATACCCAATGCAAACCTTCCAGTGAATTCTAATGGGCCTCTTTCTTGTACTTGCCAGCCAAAACCCTTTTTGAAGTTTGGCTTTCAGTGCTCCCAACATTGAAAAGCAGAAAAGGGCTGCCAGGAATTCTCTTATCACCAGCCCTCTCAAGTGCTACATTTCACTCAAGCCTACATAACAAAACTGGGTAGGGGAGGAAGAGAAGGGATCCAAGTGTAAAATGCAGTAGGGCCAAGGAACCAACTGGCAGAAAACAGGGACTCCATCCTCTGGAAGATAAACCTTATAATTTGTGCATTAATTACAGCTCATTTACCTTCCTTATCCTGTATTTTCTCCTCCCAGTTGGATTTTGAAGCAAAGGCCTGAGCCTTTATACAAACAAGCTAATGGATTCTAATGGCTCACCCTGATGCAGCATTTCTTAATCACAGCAGCACTTCATTTTCCCTGCTGTATTGGGGAAGAAAAAAGAACAAAGACTGCATCCACATTCAGCTGTCTCAACCAAACACATCTTCTTTCAGTTTCCTAATTCCATTCCTTCTATTGTAGTCAAACTTTCTCATGCCTTCATCTTAGTAGACTCCTTCCCTTTAATTTAAGAAAAAATACAACAGAAATTTAAGTATTTAACAGCATTTAAGAAAAATATAGTAGAATGCAGCAGTTACAGGTTGTTGCACATACTTTTTTAAGACTTTTCACCTTCTGGGTCCCAGCTGTCCCCAGATCTCATTCCCATCGTGCTTTCAGATGCATTCTGTTCTTCTATCTCTATTATTTATTTCCCTTACTCTTCACACACTCCCAATTACTTGCCAAGACAATTCTTTCTCCGTGGGAGTGGACCAGGCACAGCCACCAGTGCTCCTCCACACCTGGAGTAAACAGAAGTGGTCTGTCAGATTTCTCCCCCAGCACCTTTTGTATATTTGGCCCCCCAGAATCACCCCTCAGCCTTGTCCTGTGCCCTTTCTCCTGTCCCTTCAGAGGGTGGGGAAATGCTTTCTCACAGCATTTCTCCTCCCCAGGTGCCACTCAGCCTGTTTTTCCTTATTATCAGGTGTGTCCCACGCAAGAGACCTGGTTTTTACCTCATGGTTGCCAGGAAAGGTATAAATTAAATAATTAATGCTGGCACTCCACCAATCACACCCGTTTCACTTAACATCACATGTGCACTCCACCCTATCTTACTCACACGATTTAATTCTTGGGCTCTTTTCCTGTCCCTCTTTTTGCTGCAATCCTCCTGTTTGTGTTTGATCCTCCCATAGACCTCAGCAGTTTGTTCCGTGCTCACTTGTCTCTGCCTCTCTACTCTCCTTTTCATCTCAGCCTCACCTTTTCTCTCTCCCCGTTCTTCCTTCCCCCACACCAAGAGTCTCAACACTACATCTCTCCTTGCATCTCTCACCATCAGCATAACTTATTTTCTTTCACCTGGCCCATATCTTGAGGAAAATCCCATGAATATTTAAAGAAACAGGGTAGGAAGCAACCCATGTAAAACCTGCAGCTCTTTCAGAAAGGTGTCGCTTCCCATGAGGAATGACAAAGCACAAGGGTCAAACCTCACAGCACAACACCAGATGCTCAGCCTGTCTTTTATCCATGCTGGGGTTAACATGATCATCTACAGATCAAAGAGGTGGAAGACCAGAACACCTCACCTCTCTCTGGCCAAATAAAGCACCCCATCTGTTCCAGGTAAATGAAGGAAAAAGAATGCAGGTGAAAAAGCAAAAAAGAGCTGCTGCTGCCAAGTTGTTTCAATCAAAAATTCAAGTGCCAGCCATTCAATCCACTCCTTGACTCCTTTCAATTGCACCAGCAATGGTATTGTACAGATAATTATTTCTGTACATACTGTTTGTCCTAAGGCACTTAATGTTGCCTTTGCTTTCACCAGAGTTGTCCATCTATTCCAGCATCTAATAAATACAGGTACAGCTGTGACATTTTCTTGATAGTCTGTTACACAAGCCTACAGAAATCTGTCAAATAAAACCTTTTGTTTCTGAACCTCTGAAATGTAGAGTGCAACTGCTCTACAAGTCAACATGAAGCACTACCAGAAATATTTAAATCACATTTTATTTTTCAAATTCAAAAATAACAATTAGCTTTATTTACCACGTTACACATCTCAGATTTAAAATATCATGCTCTATTTAAATATCCGAGTGACAACACTATACAAATAAAATGTTACACAAAATATATTTAAGAAAATGTTTTGGTCTTCAGTCTGAACAATAAATAGACAGGCACTTCTACATATACAAAGAAAGCAACCACTATTTAGAGTAATTCTTATAAGCAAGATGTGGAAATAGAGAAGGTCTGAGTTTCGAGGACACATGTAACTCTACATGAGGCTTCATGCAAACTTCCAAGTTTGGTTCAGAATTCGAAACTCTTGGGATGTGCACAATTCTGGATTCGCCGGCGCTTTCCAGCAGACCCAAAGCGTGCTCTCAAGAAGCAATGTGCAATTAAGTCATTTCCAGCAAATCAAGCTACCTGATCACATTTAGTGCCCAAACAGAAAACAAGGATTGACCAGAATAGCTTCCCACACAAATATCATGAGCAACAGGTCAGCTTCAGTATGTAAGCTTAGGGCTGCCCCTGCCTCACCTGCCCAGCCCCAAAAAAACCTCATCTTTTTCCTTACACACTGAGCTCTTAGGGGGCATTTCAAGCAGAATTATGCCTTTTTTTTTTTAAAAAAATACTTCATCTAGTAAAAGGGTAAATCCTTCAGACACATACATTTTGCACAAAGGACTGTAAGTGAAGGGAAAAAAATACTGTTCCAGGGTGCAAAAGAACTGAAAACTGTAAATAAAATTTTAAAAAACCGAAATTTAAAGTCTTGTAACTGTATCATACCTAGAAGTAAAACTATATTCCCCCAATTTGTGTATTTTCAATTTACAGTGGTTTCCACACACAAACACCACTCAAGGGAAAATTATTTTCCACCATCACAATTGATGCAAGATGCATTGTGGTAGGCAATCCCTGTTTCCAGTACAGCTAACCAGTCACTGACAGCTAGTTATAGCCTCAAAGTCTTTTAAAATTAAGACCAATATTGAAACAACAACCACCAGGACCACCAGTGGACAAGTCAGGACCGAGTCTTCAAGCCATCCCTTCAAACTTTAGTATTACTCTTGATTTCAGAAGTACAGGAAAAAGTTTACAGCAAAAATTCAACTATTAAACAGAGCTTCAGTGATCCAAACTTGCAAAGTATTTTAGACTTAAGACACTTATGCACATTACTTTAACAATTTAAATGTGGGTCTTGCAAGCGTGTCCAAATCTTAATCATTTCTTGAGGTTTTCTACTATGCACTAACATTAAGTTTGTGTAGGAACAGATGTTATTTCTGTATTTCTCTTCGATATCAAATGTTTTGAAACCTTTGTGTTTTTCCGGAGCAAGCCCAAGCTTCTGAAGGCACATTCCAGTATAAACATCATCAATAGGGTAGAGGAGTACCTGGTCAGATGCATTGTTCAGTCTTAGTGCCAGATCACCAGAGTACAGGAACCCACCGCCTCCTGCGTACGGGGGATACGAACCTTCATACACACTTTCTGGGATGTAGTACTTCAATTTTTTCTCTCTGTGAGGCCCAGCATCTTTGATCACATCACCTA
Organism: Passer montanus; assembly: GCF_014805655.1. Lineage (NCBI taxonomy): Eukaryota > Metazoa > Chordata > Aves > Passeriformes > Passeridae > Passer > Passer montanus. The sequence continues at coordinate 935,131 of NW_024368819.1, read as the reverse complement.
TAAATAAGTCTTTGGCTTTTTCCTTTGATAAGCTCTTCAAGTAATCCAGGATCTGATTGGTATTCACAAAAACATCATCATCACCCTTAAAAATAAACTGGACATTTGCGCAGCTACTGCTGACCCACTTCAGAAACAGCACCTCTTTCAGAGTCAGATTGAAGAAAGTGTCTCTGTAGTTCCAGAGGAGAATGTCTCGGTGGGTGTCACTCTCAAATTTAATCATGTGTGAAAGGTCAGGAAAATGATCCTCTGGTGGGGTCTGCCCAAGTAAGAAGACCCTTCTGACTATCACATCCCCTGATTCTATTTCCTTGCCCCAGGATTCCCTAATTGCTTGTCTTCTATCAAAATGGGGTATAAGTGACTTAATAGCCAGCAGCAGGAAAGGTTTCTGTTCACACTTGTTTGGCTGATCCATTAGCAATGTGTAATTTCTACACCTCAAATAGAGGAGGAAGTCCTTGAATCTGTCTGGCAAGTTTGCAAAGTCACTAACCTCTGAGTGCACCAAGGGGTCAGGGTCACAGGAACTGAGGGCACTCAGGTTAGAAACCAAGTTCTCTTCCACAGTCATATTGGAAAGCAAGGACAGAATAGGGTTGTACAGCAGCTCGAGCTTCTGTTGCTGTTTGTTCCAATAAGCTTTGTGAGGAGTGTATTTCCTCCAGAATTTGCTACGTGGTATAACAACACGGCCTTTTGCATTCTTGTCTTGGCTGCCGCTCTTGGAGACTTCCACAATCACATAAATAAAAATGTTTACCATCATCAGAATTCCCAGCAGCTTTAATCTTCTGCGTCCAACACTCATTTCTCATATCTAGAAATAAATTTTAAAAAAAGATTTTTAGCTTTCTTCACAGCAAATTCTTGATATCATTAAAAATGCAAACTACTTTCAAATGCAAGTTAGTAGCCCAAAAACCAAAGTTACCTACACCCCCAAAGAAGCAAAAGCTAATCTGTCTCTAACACACACACATATGGTTTGGGGTTTTATCACCAAGCTGGTACAAATGTGAAGTTTCCATCTGCAGCTTAGGAAAGTTACACAGCTTTTCATGGTGAGTCTAAATTAGCCAGCAGTTTCTGCTTCTCATTTAGATCCCCTTTAAACACTTGACTGTATAATAATTAGAATCTGAGCCCTCAGCTTGGCAAAGGCAGACTGAGAAACTTTTTTTTTCCTGCTAGTAAGGTGAGCTGAAGGGTATAGAATAAATTGCTATATGATAAGGTCAGTTATTTTTAAATTAGGTTTCAAGCTTTTATACTTGCACTCTCACACCTCCCAACTACGTAAGAGGCAGAGCCAAGTTTTAAAGCACACAATCAGTTTCTGACAATTTCACTTGGCTGTTCCTTGGAAGAAAGGCTAACAAAACTTGCCAGCTGCATTGCTGATATTCAGATAGAAGAGAACAAGAACTTGGAATTTTTTTCCCTTCCAACTGGAAAAAAAGGAATTCAAACAGTAAATGAAAGCAGAAGTGTAATTATTACTAGGAAGGAAAAGACCTGAAAAGAAATTTAAAAAGGAGAGGTCTCCCATATATGCAAGACTTGGAACAGTATCTGTACATCTTTGTCATACAAGAAGTTTCGTGATCCATCTTCAGTTTTTACTAGGGGAGAAAATTGATCAATTCCTCTTTCTTCAGAATGCAGGTACAAGGTATACAGTACAAGGAGCAACATGAAAACAGTGTGTTCCTCTAGAGCAGTGCTTACCAAACTAGCCCTGGGGTATATCAATGTACAAGCTCCACAAATAATTCAGAATTAATAAGAAGGTTACAAAGACTATGCTGAAGTCACATACAGAACTCACTGCCAAAGACATTTTCATGTGCCAGGAATATAAATGGTTATTGGAAGATCAGAAAAACTTAATGTAATAAAGAATTTGTACTGACTGTTGGAAGCCCAGCTGTGAGCACTGCCTCAGGTCCTGAGGTTACAGAACAGCAGCAGACAGGGAGGCAGACTGAGAAGTACACCTTGTACTTGCTGCTGTTTCCTTTTTTTCAGCCATCCCCAGACACCTGAGCTACACTGACCCTTGGTCTCTTATGGTTTCATCACTCTTACTTTGTTTTACTCCTCAACAAGTTAAACACTAAACTTCCAAAAATTTAGGAAGAAAGCAGAAACTAAATAATCATCAATCTTTTTTCTCTTTTGACCCATAACCATTATTAAATCCAAAAGGGGGGTGTGTGGGTGTTTTTCTGGAACTGAAATCCAAAGCCACCCCTAGAAAACACGGCCTCTCAGAAAAATGCCTGTGCTTCCTCAACTACCATCTGCATATGTATCTGTGTATAGGCTCAGGCCAGATCTACTTTATTTCATATTCTACTCTCAGTCAGCTATGAAGTTTATGTTCTAATTTTAAAGTAGTTTTCTTCTATGCCTCAAAGACAAAACCATGCTTGTGGTCAGTGCCATCATTTAAGATAAACAGCTGAACTGTTCAGAAAGCACTGGGTTTGGTCACATAGACTTCTAAGAAATTTTATCCTCCTCTTTCACTGCCACTAAAAACAGATAAATACTCTGGTTTTCTACTTTTATCTTTCACTAGACACAAAAATACTGAAGAAGGAGCAGTCCCCTGTTTTTTGCTGTTCCACAGAGCTCGGCATGAACATCAGGGCTTACCTGCCCTGTCCTCAACAGCACTTCCCACTAAGCAACAAATGAGGTGGTATCTGACCTATGATCCCGGGACCCCAGAGACAACAGGGTGACTGCTCCCTCCTAGGAACAGCCAACAAACACAGGATTGTCAAGAGCTCAATCAAAGCTTGACTTTTCAGGATATGCAGCACCACACAGCTGATTCGTCACAGCCCCCAGCTCACCAAGCTGAGAGTATTCAACACCTCTAAGGCATCTGGATACTTGACCTGAGACTCTTCTGACACAATGTGACACCATTTGCAAAGACTTTATTTCAAACACTTAAGAAAAATCCTTCAGCCCACTATGACTGCAATCCCCTGGAGCAAACGAGACAGAGATCGTGAGCAGAAAAATCCCTCTTTACTGTTGGACTTGGTAGAGCTTTTCAGCAGAAAAGGTACAAGTCTGGCGAGGTGACAGTGGTTCCATCTCACAAAGCACAGTAAATGGTATCACCACCACGAGCAAATACTCACAGCCCCTGTCCTGTGCCAGGCTGTGGATCCACAAGCAGCTGAACCAATCTAATCATCTGATCTAAAAGCCAAGGTAAAACACCCAATTTTCCCACCTCCTTGGAGTCTGACAGAAGCCATGGCCTTTCACTGTAAATATCTTTCTGAGGGCAGGAGTTAGGCTGTATTTTCTAAGTGGGCTGAGTACCACATCTACATTATCTGACTGCCAAACCCAAGCATTACAAGCCCATTTACTTACTGGGGCTGACAAAAGGTGATACCTGCAGGTATCACACCTACCACCCTAGTGGTCAGGACTAAACTATCAGAAATGTGGGCTGAGTACCACATCTACATTATCTGACTGCCAAACCCAAGCATTACAAGCCCATTTACTTACTGGGGCTGACAAAAGATCAGATAATCCCTATGACCTGCAGGTATCACACCTACCACCCTACTGGTCAGGACTAAACTATCAGACACCTGGCAAAGCCAAGCTGCAATCAGGTATCTAACAGACATCACCACCCTTCTGTCTTTGCAGAGACTGTAACTGGTGCTAGGGCAGGCTTGGATGTTCCCGTATAACTTCAGTTTAGGGCCTGATATCCCTTACAGCAGCTGTACATGCAGCACCACTTCTGACAGCGCCAGCAACAGCACGTGCAGTAGTGACACTGCTGCTTCTGAAATGAACTGGTTTAGCGACTTAACACATCACAAGCCATACAGAGTCCTTCCAAGCCCCTGTGAGATGAATCAGTTGTCTAATAGCTCAGCTCTGTTCAGTGACTCAAGAGATTTCTGGACTGAGCAACAGCAGTTTTGGAGCGAGATGATGTTGAGAGCCCCGGGCTGTTGTAACAACACCGCGCTATTTCCAGCTTTAAAGAACTTGAACGCTGTTTATTTTCTAACTGCACACCGTCAAATCTCTTTTCCCTCCTGAGAATTTTACACAAATCCCCTTTCATATGACAGTAATTAAGAAAACCTTAAGAACAGGAGAATATTGAACAGATATCCGTGTTGTCCTTCTGCAGAAGCCCGGCTCACACAGTGGTTACCACTGGAAACAGTCAAGGTTTTCTGTGCTCTCCAACCAAGACAGCCTGAAACAATGTTCCAGCTGCAGGAAAGTAACCACGACAGCAACACGCTGCTCAAAGCAGGAACAATTGCCCTGAAATTCAGAGCAACCGATGTTTGTTTTAACATTACTTTTAATTATTTGCATATACCTGCTTTGAGACATCTTTGAGCATATTATTTAGCTTTGGGAGAAATTCAAATCTTCCAGTATTTTAATACCAAAGGACACCAGTGAAACTCAGGCATGGAATTTCAAGATTCAAGTAAATATAGCAAGACTAGGGAACGATGTGCATATGTTTTCCTAAAACACAGCCCAAGGCACAAAGAACTAAAAAGAGTTTGAATAAAGGCCAAAGTAACTTCACGTTCTGTCTCCCACTAGTTATCTTCAGCATATTTTTGCTCAAAAACCCCTCAAAAGCAACACCAAAGAATCCAACAACCCCACCAAACCCCCCACACACATCCAAGAGAACCAATGGTAGCGAGGCATTTGTCATGTAATGCTCCTCTGGTTTTCCGTAATAAGGTTTTAGAGGACCAGACTTGCATTTGAGCAATGTTTACTTATGTAATTGAACCTAGTCTTACTTTGTCCAACCATTTTTTCAATCTCTCTATATTTTCAGCTTCTGTGAATTATCCTGGTTCCTCAATTTTTCCCCACACCAAGAACTTGTAATGACTCACTATTCTATTACCACACAAGAGGGGAACCCTCAGAAAACACTAATTATTAATTAAAAATATATGACATTATTTTCTCTATATACATTTGCCATACAAGCTACATGAAAGACTCTCATCAGTCAGCCTTCTATCTGATCATTTTTGATACAAAAGTAACAAGAACAAAAAGAAATAATTTAGTACTTTAATTCATTTTACAAAGTAAGGGAGATTCTCTCATCAGTCAGCCTTCTATCTGATCATTTTTGATACAAAAGTAACAAGAACAAAAGGAAATAATATAGTACTTTCATTCAGTATTTTAAAAATTAAGTGGAGATTTTTTTTGGAGTTATATACCAGTGGATTTTGGTATGAGGTGTAAGCCTCATACCAAAGCAGTGTGTTCTGCACAAAGACCATGAAGTCATCGTGCACCCCACACAAGGGATGGCTCTGGAGTGCAAGAGCAAAGCAAGACTCCACTTGCAGGCTCTCTGACCTCACCCAAGTCACAACCACAACCGAGCAGAGGAAACATGTTCCAGCAGGGCTCTTCTCCAGCACCAGCCGCAAGTGACCACATTCCTGCAGCGGGCCGAGCCGAGCCAGCCTTCATTAGGTGAGAGCATCATCCTAATGACAGTCCTGGCAGCAGATGCTCGCTGAAGCAGCTGCTGCAGGAGCAGCCAGACAGCCCCGGCAGCCATCTGTGGGATCTGGGAGCACTGCCTTTAAATCTCTCTGCCTGCTACCACCTGCGCGGCACGAGGGTTTTGTTGTCTGCAGTCTTGCTTCTCCAAGCAATCAGATAACTCACATTGCTCACAGCAGTCACATTCCGGTGAAACTCCAGAAGTTAACTTGTCAAAAGCTGCCACAAACCGGTGGGGAAATCCCTACTGCATTCAAGCTTGTGGAAGCTTCCTAAGAAGCCCAAACTCCCTCTCTCTAATACCTACTTGATTGTGCCTCAAACTACTGATGGCAGCTTTCAACTGTGCTATTAAAACACTAAACAGTTCTTTCATTTACTGCTGAATGCTAAGTTCTGAGGAGCAGAATTCCAGAATCTTCACAGTAATTTTACTATGTTTCCTGCCACCATCTGGTCTAATTTCAGGTCTTCCTCTACCTCTAGCTCCTTCAGCAGAAAAGAGAAGCTACCAGAACATTGCCTTTTAAGGTGTGCTATTTAAAATAACATCTATGAAGCAGAAGTTTTCTTGATTTTATATTGGTGCTTAGAAACAGTGCAGCAACACCCACAGAGCCTGCACCGAGTTATCTTTGCATCAAGTTATTCAACAGTAAAAACTTACTTTAAACTTCTTTAAAACCACCCTATGTGAAATTCCTGCTTGACAGAACGCTTAAGAGAAGGAAGAGATACCATCAGCTCACCACTGTCTCTAACTGAACACTTCCAACCCCAAACCAAACTGCTGAAATCCCCAAACCAGAGCAATCTATTTTTTCAGCCATTTTAAAATAAATCAGCTACCAGTAAATAATCAGATTATCCCAGCCCTGTCTGTATTTTAACTTATTTGCAGGTGTCTCTGACAAAAGCTCTGAGTTTGATTGAGAAAATGTTTAAATATGGTGCACCTACTGAATTCACTACAAGTTAGACCTAAATATTTTCCTTTAACCTGTTAAAATTAAATCCTTGGATTGGCTGAAAAAATGTTCAGTCGCATATTTGAATTCTTGTTTCTATAGAAGATCAAGGCATATGCAAGAAAAGGCCATTATGAAAAATAATGTAAACTCAATTACTCTGTAAACTCAATCCCGGGTTTAATGGATGTTCCAATTTTTCCACTGGGATAGACTACTTGAGTTTGGTCATGGTTTTCCACAGGCATGAACAAGCTGCAATGTACAGCACACCTCCATAAGTCAATTTAAACAATGGCAGTGTCTCGATAAATTAGTGCATCATGCAAACATTACCATTCTGCACTGGCGTGCCTGCAGCCACACTAGACACCTATGAAGGTGTTACTAACTGCTCATGAAAAAAAAAAACAAACAAACCCACACCAGCAAAAAACTTATGATGATAAAGGTTTGGTTTCTTTGTTTAACAGTAAAAATAGTTTGGGTTGTTGGTCTTGTTTGCTTTTTTTTTCCAGTAACTGAGATTTCACACTGACAACCAAGTGTAAGATCTCAACTCACTATAAAAATTAATATTAAAGTTTAATGTACCAGTAGTTGAGGGCCTGTGGTAGCAGATGTGACTGTTTTTCCCAATTCATTATTGGGAAAATATTGCAGAAAATTCCCATGTCATTCTAAGGTCAGTTCAAACTTCAGAATGATGACGTTGTAGATTTGTTAGGAATAACCTGGAGCTGCCAGCTTCTGATTTAAGAAAAATTTTAGTTTTCACTTGACAGGCATCAGCTTGAACGAACAGTAAATTACAAACACTCAAGAGAAGGGGTTTAACCAAGTGTCAGCAGAGAAATATTTCTTGGAACAAAATTAATTGTCATTCATCACATCAATTAGAAGTTGGGGAGCACAGTTCCATGGCAGTTTGAAACAGTTTCAGTCATAGCTGACTCATTCCTGTAATTTATTCCTTCCCCTGCATAAGCTGCACAGTCTCATCTACCTTTGCACTGATTTGATTGTGGTGAATCATTTCAGTTAGCTGGAGGACGACAAAGAGCCGACAACAAAGCAGCAATTAGCTTTCAGCCAGCCCCCATCACCCGGTGATGTGCTGCACAAACACCAGGAGTGGTGCAGGAGAAGAGGGAAGGCTCGCACAGCCCAGGCCACAGCAGAGCCCATCTGTCACCAGCCTCAGCTTTCCTGTAGCAGCCACTGCTGCTGCTGCTTGCCACCTTCATCCAGAGCTCCCTCGGGCAGGGCCAGGCACAACCAGCACTGCTCCACCAGAGGCACAAAGAGCCCGGGACACCTATTCCTCTACAAGGTACTCCCCGGGCCCGAATTTCTCTGGCACTTTCTGTACCCAGGTGAGGGGGCAGTGACGGGCCCAGCATGACCCACCATGTCTGCTGTTTGCTGTGGGGCTCCTTCCAGCTGCACTTATCTGCCCATAGTTACTAGAAAGCCAAGGAAATGTCAAGGAAGGACTTTCGTGCCAGACACCTCGTGCTTGGATCAATGCTAGTTCTGCTGAGAAAGAATGGGTATAACACACTGCAAATCTGACTGCTGCTTTCAGCGGGCATTTAAAGAGAGAAAATCTGCAGGACACTCTCTTCTTACTTTTGTGCTGTATTTGAAATACAACTCATGATTTAGAAAACCTACGCAAAATGCAGATAATCATAATTTCCACAAACAAAACAACTCATCTGCTCCTGATCTCTTCCAGTTTTATCTTAAAACCAGTAATTAATCCTGCCTTAACTATATTCCAACCACCTTTATGTCTTCACAGACAGCAATCATTATTTAGTCAACTAACAAAACCATCCTTCAAGCACCACGCCTCAGGCCCTCAAAATTCTACCTCTGCTTTGCCTTCTTGCCCACCTTAGACACAAAACACACTACTAAAAACCATGTTTCAAAAACAAGAACAGTGTAACTTAGAACACCTCAGGAAGTCAACACCTACCCTTGGTTACCACTGTTACCACTTTTGGGTTAAAAATAAACGCTGGTTTTCAATTTGACTTCCCCAAGCTGCTGCCTTTGTGTGATGGGATACACAACTGGGAGGGTAAAATTCCCAGCCATATTCCCTGCCAGTGCTACGTGTGGTTACTCAGAAGTCAATTCAAACCGAGAATATTCATGTCAGAATTCTGGGATCTGCCTCTGAACCTACAGTACTGAGCTAAACACACGTTGAAGAATGCAAAACCTACATTTTAAAATGCAAATACATGAAAAATACTTTTGCCTTCAAGTGGTTTTGGTTTCAGATGTAATTAACATTTACAGGAAAAGTTCTTCGTCTTTCTGAATAATTCATTTAAAGTTCAGAAAAATCAGTGGAGTTGTAAGCAGAGAAGTTCACTGTCCTCCTTCAAAGCTGTAAAACCTAAGATACAGATCTCGTTCCAGCCTACCAAGTTTATGGAAAAGGGAACAATTTCTCCAGCAGCTTTAGGCAGCTGAAGATGCATATAAGTATCAGGAGGATTTTGTAAAGGATCTTTAAGCCGGCTGGGCAACTAGCTCCCGGATTTGTTAACAGCAGATAAGCATCTAAACCCATTAGAAACTTCTAAATCCGAGTAGCACCTTCTGTACCGGTTACCTGCACACCAAAGTGAGCATCCACAAAGCTTCAGAGTGGTTTGAGTAATCAGCCGAAGGCTGATCTGCATGGGGTTTACTTGTTTTTATTCAAAAGCAGACCAACAATAAGTTTGCAACAACAATTTCAATCCCAAAGACAGCTTCCCATTAGCAGTTTCTAACTTGCAAATACCAGATTAAAAAATATAATTGCTCAAAATAAACCAGCACTACATTCAGGATACAGTCGGGCATTCAGCAGCAGCTCTCCTTAAACTCAGTTAAAAGAATTCCACCCTTTCCCAGGCCACGAATTCCCATATTTGCGCGTGTTACATTATGTATAACCCTGAAGACAAGCAAACAGAGAAGGTTATTTCTCAACTCGCTTAGTTCCTCAATTCAGTTCACGACCCAGCTGCACAAACAGCTACACCAGCACAAGGGGGGAGCACAGACACCGCTTCAGCCCCGGGATGGAGCAGGATGCTCCCGGCAGCAAACGCGGGCAGGAGCCTGCGCATCCCACAGCACGCACACCTCGGTGGGGCACACAAACCTTCAGCCACACCGTAAACTCTCCTGTAAATCCCATACCTATATGCCGGCTCATAAACCACTGAGCCTCGGGGAATTACCCTTTTATGGGCAAATTAGTCATTCTCAGCCACGAGTCAAGACTTCTTGCTCATTTGATCCAGATCTTGCTCATTTGATCGCTCTCAAGACTAACTCTTCTGAGCGTGCTTAAGATGAAGCAGCTGCTAAATTTCAGAAGTTATTTACAAAGACGAACAAAACTGTCTCCAAATTAAATGCTTTTCAATTGTTACTGTTGTATTTCTCCCAAACAACAAAGCTTTCTTAACCCACTGCTGATGGAAACTGTTCCATCAATTCTCCCATGAAAACCCTCAGCACCGCACCCGTCACACACAGGGATTCTTTTCCTTCCTTAAATGCTAATTGCCTCTCACGAGGCACCAATTCAATCATTCTTCTGCACAGTTCATCACAAGACAGTTTAATGATCCAGCCTTTTCACTGGGTTTTACACGATCTGGAAACTGGGGGAGGTTTATACTGAGGCACTTTTGAAATCCTAAAAGGCTCAAGGAAATCAGTGAGGAAGATACAGGCAAAGAGCAGGATCGAGTCCCAGGTACCTTTTACATAGGAAGCACCTGTCAGTGCTTCCTATGTAAAAGCAAAGTGTCACTGGACAGGTCTGACATTTATTCCACAACTTTTGGTCGGTGACATCTTCACTCTATGCTAAAATGACAGGAAGAGCCTGTAGCTCATTCTACCATCATCATCATCATCCTTTCTTTCTTTGTTGCTGTTTTTTAAGCACACGAAGGGTGCTTGCTTACATAAAGGGATACAACAGTGAACTGATAAAAACATCTAAATATATCTCTGTGGGGTCAGAACATGGCAGAACAGGGATAACACATTAGGAATTTTTGTGAACCCACACTCACAGGCACAAATTCTTCTCCACACCACATGAAACACTGTCTAATTTTTGTGAACCCACACTCACAGGCACAAATTCTTCTCCACACCACATGAAACGCTGTCCCGTGCAGGGCCAGGAGTTGGACTCCAATGATCCCTGTGGGGATCCCTGTTCCAACTATGATTCCATAATAAGCACTCACATGAACACAGCCCATGACACACCAGAAACATCAAACACTAACCCCATGACTGCACATGCACCCAACCACCCAACCTTCTTCCTAAATTAACTGTTAACATTCTGGTTAAAAGTGTATTAGGGACTAATATTGCATATATCTGAAAAAAAAAATTAAAGTTTGAATTTAAAAAGTAAATTCATGCCTATTTGCTTCAAAATCACTGCTGCATTTCTACTATAGAGTAATAGAAAATGTAATAAAGAGATGTATTAAGAAAAAAATCCCAAACCAACAACCTGTGAATGGGAGAAAGATGGTTTCAAGCTTTTGGAAGGCAATCAATCCTAATAGCCTTCAAGAAACATTAACACCAGAAGTTAAAATTCTCATTATTTTGATGAAATATGTGTTTTTCCTATATTCTGTCCTTTTTACTGAAAACTTCTTGCCATAATAAGTTCACTCTTGCCAATATGTTCCATCCACCCTCCCTTTGGCCTATTCTTGGCAAGTTGGAGAATTGCACACTTTAAGCTCTACCTACCAGAAACCTCCCCACCTCTACTATGCAGACTGCAAATTCTACAAAAAGAAGCCATTTACAGTTTTATTACTGCAGGAAATGTAACCAAATCCATAAGAGACAAAGATCTGGAATGTCAACCTGGTGCATTTCCCACAGGGCTGCTTTAGTCACTTGGCAGCACAAGGCACAAGTGTGACAGCACACAGGAAAAGTCCACCAAGGAACCAGCTCTGAGAAGTGTCGCAACCTGCTTGAAGTCAAGATTTTGCAAGATCATCTGACACGTCAGTCAAAAATTCAGTGATCTGTGGAGAAAGAACAAGTTACCAAAGAGCTTGGTTGAGGATTTGAATTGATACTGCTCAATCTTTTCCCTGTCCCCTGGTTAATTTGGAGCAATATGACCATACAGGTTTTGCTCAAGTGCACGGATCAGTGACAAGGCAGCCCTGCCTCGGGGCTGCTGTGATAGTGACAATATTGGCTGTGCTGGGAGACACGATCACATCCCATGTTTCAGACATGATCAGCACTGACACAGCCTTTTGGCACCACCATTTTTCCCTCCTTCAAGTGGATTTACACAGCCAACGGGAAAAATCAGAGCTGGATCCACTGTGAATGTAGCTGCACCAGGTGGCAGCAAAATGACAATTCCTCAGGGTCTCAGCACTCACAAGTCGCCATGGAGCAGCACTCCTCTGAAAGACTTGGTTCTCCAAGCAATCTTTGCCAGGGTAGGCAAGAAGTTGAAGACTCATATCCTCCTTTCCCTCCCGCCCTCTATATACTCTGTGACTTGTTCATACAGACAACTGCCCAGATTTGCCAGCACAGAATGACACCACTTTATCCACTCTCATTTCTCATCAAACACTGCTTTCTCTCTGAGCAAACACCACTGCTCCACTGATCTCCTCAGCAGCATCTTCATTACCCAGAAGTATTTAAAAAAAAATCAGTATCAGCTTCCAGGCAATAATAATAATTTTTTTTTTGACTACCAGTGACACTGTGTTCGTTAGGAACAATCTCTGGGGAGATTAGTGAGCATTACCTATTATGAAACGGGGCATCAGACAGCCAGCTAGCACTCCCAGCCATGACCTTCACAAACAAGTCCCTTCAGCAGTGCTACCTTGCTGCATTTTCCTCATCGCAGGGAAAATAAAGGAGCACAAACACAAGCAAAACCCCTATACAAGTAACAAGGTGACAGAATTACTTTAAATACATTCTATTTTTTTATGCTCTATCTGTAGGCTCCCTACAGCCATACAGCTCAGTACTGCACATCTCCTGTAGAAAGTCATACGTTCAAAGCAAGCAGCAAAACCAGGGTTTCTTTTAAGCCAAAATATTGTGACTCTATCTGACAATACTACATTTTTAAGTACAAGACAAAGATTCTGTATTTTAATCCATCTCCACGGCAGTATTGTTTTTTAAAGATATCTATCTTCTCAAGTTGTTTACAGCCCCAGGAAGAAGGGGGAAAAAAAAATAACCCAACTCAAACCATTACAAATTAAATCTGCCGAATGAGAAAAGCTGATTCTCCGTTTCGTTTCCTCCACGCATTTCGTAACAACTCAGCGCTCATTCAACTCCTCCGGTGGTTTATCAGGCATCACGGCCGGTTCCCCCCCAGGCAGCCTCTGCCAGCAGCCTGGGCTCTCCAGCCGAGCCGAGCCGAGCCGAGCCGAGCCGAGCCCCGAGCGTGCCACCCAGCCCAGTGTCACCTGCCGCCCCCGCCCCACCGCCCGCGGTGACAGCAGCCGAGCCTGCCGCCAAAGCGGAACTGCAAGAAGAACACGAAAGGGCTCTGAGCAGCTTGGGAAGAGAGCTGGATGCCGGGCTGTCTCTCTCTTTGAGACGGTGAGCAATAATTTACCAGAAATTTCCTCAAAGGACAACGCTATAATCATGTTTCCTCAGTAACTCGCAGATGACATGTCCAGCATGTAATTTTGTGCACGCATCTTTCCACGGCCAGACTAAACTTCTTCTGTGCCCAAACCGAATCTTTCTGTCCAAAATATATTAAAATAAAAAAAAAAAAAAAAGGAGGCGGGAGGGAAGGAGAAAACACCACAAGGAAAAAAAAAACCCAACAACCAAACCACGTAAGCTCTTATTTTACATAGTTAAAACTAACCATGAGTATTTAATAATCAACCCCAATAGCACTGAGCATTTTGGGAAGTCGGATTAAAGGGTTACTCAAGTAACTTTCAGCACAAATTTTTGCAGGATGACTAATGAGTCGCGAGCTGCAGTTTAGCCACAATCCCCGCGAGTAACCTGAAGTCCCCTCCTGACGGGGCCCAAACCGAATTTTTGTGTCCAAAAAATATTAAAAATAAAAAAAAAAAAAAAGGAGGCGGGAGGGAAGGAGAAAACACCACAAGGAAAAAAAAAACCCAACAACCAAACCACGTAAGCTCTTATTTTACATAGTTAAAACTAACCATGAGTATTTAATAATCAACCCCAATAGCACTGAGCATTTTGGGAAGTCGGATTAAAGGGTTACTCAAGTAACTTTCAGCACAAATTTTTGCAGGATGACTAATGAGTCGCGAGCTGCAGTTTAGCCACAATCCCCGCGAGTAACCTGAAGTCCCCTCCTGACGGGGGACAGGATGTGTCAGGAACTTTGACGGAAAAAGCATCACCTCATGAAGGAGCACACGTATTCAGGCGAACTCCAGCAAAAATACCACTTTCTCCCCTTTCAGAGCCACCAAAGCCCATACTTCAGCGCCACTGCCTCAGCACTGCACTGTCTAGAATCCCGACGCGGATGTTAATAATTAACCTGGTGGCTCGCAGCGGGCTAATGAGGTGAGCCCAGGAGCGCTGCGAGTGTCCCCGCTCCGCCACCGCCGCCCCGCGTCCCTGCCCTCCAGCCAAGGAGCGGGCTGCAGCGGCTCCCGGCACTGCCGCAGCCCCACGGCCCGGGCTTTCTCCGCAAAAACCCCGCGGCTCCGGCAGCACCAACGCCGCCTCCCCACGGTCAAACGAACAAACTAAAATAAAATCTAAAAAGAAAAGGAAAAAAAATTTAAAAGCGAGGACAAACATACGGTGGGCTGAGCTGGCCTGACTTTCATCCCTGCCCAGCAGACTGCGCCTCTCTCCCGCCGCTCTGGCCGCAACATGTGCCGGCTGCCCGCGCTGCCGGCACTCCGCGCCCGCGCGCTGGACCGCACCCTGCCGCGCCCGCCACCTCCCGGCCGGGGCAAGGGAAGCCCAGCCCCAATACACCCCCGGCTTTACGCCTCCGGCCGCTCGCCCCCCGCGCCGCCAGCTCACAGCGGTCACCGCGCAAACAAGCCAGAGGCGACGGGGAAGGAAAACCTCAAGCGGGGCTTTTCCACCCGCCGTCCCTCCTCAGCCGCTCCGCGCAGGCAGCGCTGGCGGGGGCGGCACCGAGCCCCCGCGCCCGTACCTTGCCGGGCAGCCGCGGGGCTCCGCCGGGGTTCTCGCTGCCGCCGCCTCCGCATCCACCATGCTGCGTCCGGCCGCGGGCTGCCCTCGCCGCGGGCTCCCGGCCCCGGCCTGCCGCCCCACCGCGGCCCTCGGAGCCGCGCCCCTGAGGAGACCGCGCGGGCGGGCGGGCGGCCTGGCGCGGTCCGGCCCCGGCAGGACGCGGTGCTCTCCCGCCGGCCCCGGCACCGCCTCCGTGCCCCGGCTGCAGAACTGGGAGGTATTTACCACAGAAAAGGTGTTCGTGCTGTCGGAGGAGCGAGGGGAAGGGGGCAGACAGCGCCGCGTTGCCGCTGTCCGCCTTCCAGCCCGGCCAGCTGCTGCTCCCTCCCTGTGGGCACGGCCCCACACCGGGCACCCTCCTCATGGCCGTGGCCCCGGTGGCAGCTGGCTCCTGAGGGCTGTTGACACCTGGCTCCTGAGCCTCGGTGACACTTGACCCCTGAGCCAGCCCTGGTGTCCCTCTGTGGGCGCTGCGGGTCGCCGGCCATTCCCCTAGGACAGTTTTCCCTCGTGTTTTTTTTCCTCAAGCAAAAGGGGAAAACCGCCCAGCCGTGCCACGTCACTTTTCACTGTTTCTTCTTTGAAAGAAACGTTGTTCCTTGCACCCGGCTCGGCTTTTTTGGTAGTCTCCAAACTTTTGTTAACGAGTCCAGGAGGGAGAAGCAAAGGGTTCTTTTAGGTTGTCAAGGCTTCCCTCAGTAAAGAAGTTCGTGAGAATTTCACATTTTGGAAATTCGCCTCCCAGTGATACTAAATCGTGCATGACTCATTTCATTAGTAACCTCTTTTCTTGTTGTTGTTTGCTTACTTGCTAGGTTGATGAGCCTACCAGTGCTAGCCAGACATCCCTGTGGAAACAAACCGAAGGAAACTCTCAGGAACCCAGGATGGTACTGGAATAAAACACAGAAATGTGTGCTGCTGCAGCAAAGAGGGCACATCTTGTCGTGGACAGATCAATAGCACCCAGCAGACAGATTTACAGCTCCCATGGACTGTGAACCTCTCAGTTTTTCGTCCTACACTGGGTGAAAGTGAGCACATGCCATTTGTTCCTATTTTTAGCACCTGCATTCTCAATCCAGTATAAGGAGAGGCCCGACCAAAGGAATTGTCTCAATGTCACCTGGCAGAAACACTTAAAAATTGTTTTCATTGCAAAGGGAGGGGTAAGTATGTCCCTGTGATCCATGAAAACACAGGTTATTCACTTCCATTGTACAGCCCTCATTTTCACCAGAATTCAGCAGCTGGTGTGCACAGCCCTAAACACAACCAGTTTGGGAAACAGCATCAGTACCCCCTGCAGATCCCCAGCTCCCCATACTCTGTGTGTTAAATATGGCAAGCCAATAGGAAACCTGCTGCAAGTCTCTTGGAGCTGCTCTAAAATCTTCACTCGGGAGTCTGGAAGAAACATCCCCATTCACAGTGCATTGGTAGAGACGTTGCACATTTCATCCCTCTTCAAATATTTATATATGTACTTCACGTTCGAGTAAAGCTGTCCTTTTCATCAGAGCAGGAAGATTACAGCAAGGGGAGGAATTACCCTAAATTGGCAAACATCATTGTCTATTAAGTAACACAAGGCTTTGAAAGGAGAATTGAGTGTCTGGCAGCCAGGAGCTTGGCTCCACTGCACAGGAGATTTCATAATGATATGTTTTGAGATCAACTGTAAAAAAAAAATGAAAACAAAATCACCTACAGCAGTGTATCCCATGACACTGGGTGCTAAGGAGCCTGGAAAAAACACGTTGAAGCTAAAATTCAATGCTGAAATGGTCTGCTGCCTTTGGGGGAAAGACATTTCCCTCCTCCCAGTCCCACACCCAGGCCCTGCCTGCTCCTCTGTAATCAGAGCTGGCCTTTGGAGACCTTCACAGGGGGAGGTGTTTTAATCCAAATATGTTCCTTGATCCACTCAGCAGCCAGGCCTCAACAGTTGTCCAAAAGGAGGAGAATACTGAGAACCAGCACTGGCATTGCCCACAGCAATGCCTGACTGGGATGCCCCTGCTGTGCTCAGAGCAGCTGTGCCCTAAAATCCCCAGGGGAGCTGAGGTGGGGGCTCATTTTGCAGCCCTGCTCTCCCAAGGAGGCCACTCAACCTTCCCTGGATCCAAATCCATGCATCACACAGGCAAAGTCCTAACCCCGGGATGTTTCTTACCTGGTGCTGCCAATTCGCAGGTCCTGGCTGGGGCAGGACAGCAGGGACCACATCTCAGCACAGATGTGCAACCTCTCCTGCATGGCTGCTTGTGCTGGGGTGAAAGCAAGGGAGGCCTGGAAGATGTGTGGTTAAAGTTGTTGTGCAGTTTGCTTCCATGGAAAAAGAAGGAGGGTTTTCATGTTTCAGGTCTGTAAAGCCAAGTTTTGTGATAGACACAGCAGTAAATCATTGCACCTTTTGTTTTTTTGGTGTGGGTTTGGTTTGTTTTTTTTTGTGGGTTTTTTGTTTTTGTTTTTTTTTTTTTTTTCCCTCCTGAGAAAGAGAGCAACTTGGTGTTTTTGTTTGTTTGTTTGTTTGTTTTTTGTTTTGTTTTGTTTTTTTCCCCTCCTGAGAAAGAGAGCAAATCCTTTTGACTGCAGCAGCTTTAGTTTGGTCTGAATCTGGAACAACATTTTTGCCTGCGTGTTCAAAAGCACCACCTTCACTCAGCATCATGATGCAAGTGATGAGATGCAGTGTACAGCCCTTGTCAGAGAGCTGCAGAGCACCAAACACTTCCCAGGAGCTGAAAACTGGGAAGTTTCAGGGCATGAGTGTCACATCACTTGGTGACACAAATTCTTGTTGCCCGAGTTTTTCCACAGGTAGCATGGCATGCTCCAGACAGCCAGAAAGATAAAAAGATTCAACTCTTATTTTTTGTCAAGTTCAAAATAGTTTCTGAGGGTTTGGGGTTTTTTGTTTTGGTTTTTTTTTTTTTTTTTTGGGGGGGTGTTGTGGGTTTTGGTTTTTTTTCTCCCCCAGGCTAGTTATTCACAGTATTTGGGTTCACTGTAATTTTTTTTTTTTTTTTTTGGGGGGGGGGGGTGTTGTGGGTTTTGATTTTTTTTCTCCCCCAGGCTACTTATTCACAGTATTTGGGTTCACTGTAATAAAAGCTGACCTGGGGACTGCTGCTTTTACATCAATGGAAACGGGTTATGTACATTGGCCTTTTCTCTAGCATTTGCCTGTTAATTAATAATTGGTACATTGCCAGGAGCAAAGGAGAAGTAGGAATGGGATTCAGGTTATAAAATCTTCAAGGTTATCTCGCTGTCCCTGCAGCAAAGCGAGAGCCAGAGGGGCGGGACAGAGCCAGGGTGCTGAGAGAAGGGGACGGGCTGTGGGCCACTCGCCCCAGGGGCCATGTGCTGCATTCCCGGGGAGCCACATCCCAGCGCTCCCAGAGCTGCAGGCACGTCCTCCACAGCGACGGGAGAGCAGCAGCCCCGGGAATTTCCCTGTCTGCTGCGGGATTCCCGGGAACCTGCCTGCAGCCACCCTTGGGAACGCGGCTGGCCGCCCCCCACTGCAGCGCCCAGCTGGGCAGAAACACGGAGCAGCTGCTTTCCCTGAGTCTGGCACGGCTGGCAGCCGCTGGCATTATGGAAGTGCTTCCCAGAGCCCTCACACTGTCCAGAACGTGCACCCACATCTCTCAGCTCCAAAATGTGCTCCCACCCCCCCACCACGTGCTGAAAACGCTGCAGGCACACAGGTACTGAAACACCTCCTGTGAACACTCTTGGCTCTCCTGAGTCAAAACCCTTCCATAAGGCCAGGACAGCTGGAATTATCTCCTGAGCTGGACCAGAGCTTATCCAGGATACCGATCTGCCTGATATTTGTGGACAGATTGGTGAGGCTAGAGGACACTTGGAGAGCACAGGACAAACTCAAGCATGCTCCTGTGACCAAAGAGAACAAGAACAGGAGATAAGAGGCTAAAACTTAAATAATGACTAAAGACTAAGGATTTCTCCTGTGGCATGCAAGCACTTCAGCAGCAGTAAGAAAAAAAATTAAAAAGCAAAGGTGACATGCAATTCGAGCTGGAGCATCTCAGTTCCTCCAGGAATTAACCTGTTTTTTCCCACCCAAATGTTTGAGCCTGGAATTCACACAATGAAAGAGCCTTTCCCAGCTGGGCAGGGTCTGTCAGCAAGGCTTGCCAGCAACACGAGCCCAGCATTTCAGTGGTCTCCTCACACAGTCATCTCCTCACCTCCTGCCCCTGCACACGCAGGCCAGCCAGCACAGCAAGTGCTGCTCTGCTCCACTTCCCTTGGCGTTTGTACCTTGCTGAGACACTCACACAGTCATCTCCTCACCTCCTGCCCCTGCCACACGCAGGCCAGCCAGCTCAGCAAGTGCTGCAGAGCTCTGCTCCACTTCCCTTGGATTTTGTACCTTGCTGAGATGGGGGAGCTGTGGCTGGCAGGTTCAGCTTTGGCAAAACCACTCAAGTCGAAGAGATTGGCACATGTGCTTCAGAACACCACTTTTTTTTCCTCTGGAGCATTGCAGCTTTGCTCTTGCAGGCACAGCAGGACAGGACAGAGACTGTGGAAAGGAAGTTATGCTGTGTGCTGCCATTTGCAAGCTGTGGGCAGAGCTGCACTGTGCTGGTGTTGATTTGTGTTTGCCAAGAATAATTACTCCTGAGCTGCTTGGATTCAGATCAGTTTCCCTGCTCTGGAAGGACGTACCTGCCTTTTTCAGACACAGGCTGCAGTAACTAACACTCTCTGCCTCCATGTGGGGCTCCTTTTCCTTGCAGACACAAGGCAGGCACAACAGTGCAGAGTGCAGGATGCAGAGTGCAGAGAGGATGGAGAAGAATCCACTTGAAATTCAATTTCTGTAGTAGCAGAAACTGGTCAATAATTATTTTGCAAAAAAACAAAAAGGGACCTGCTCTATAGAAACCATCTTTTTTTGTGTCCTGGAAACATGAGCTCCTTGCACCTCTCCTTACCTCTGTTCAGGGGCATCCCACTGCATTTTGCAGCAGGACCTGAAGAGCTGCAGAACTGAAGAAGCTCCGGGTGAAGAGCCAAAATCACTTTTCTCCTTTGTTTACACCTAGGAAAAAGTGTACTGGACCCACTTCAGCTAAACCCCTTCTGCTTGGCTTTTACTTTTTAGCAGATGCAGTTTTAAGCACCAGCAAAATCCCAGATAAGGGAAAACTGCCAATCCTCACATGTCACTTAGATTTTTCCAAGCCATCTTGATTTCAGGCACCTCCTGGATGAGGCTCCCTTGGACTGTCACAGTGCCAGCTTGGGTAACTCCAGTTAAAATCAGTCCTGGGAGGGTGCTGGCTTCCAGGCTGGCTGATTCTGGGTGGCAAAGGAAGCTGTGCCAACACCACTGGGAGGTTTTCCAAGACACTCCCAACCCTGGGCAAAGCTCTCAGCTTTGGGCACAGCTGCTGCCACAGTGAAATCCTGCTCAGCCCACGGGAGCTGCACACCAGTGGCAGAGGCACTGAGTGTTTTGCCACCAGGCCTGGGGGCTGGTGCTTCTGGCTGAGGGCTCCTTCTTTGGGTGGCAGGAGCAGAAGGGTCACCAACAGCAGGGTGAAGAGAGTGCTTGGGCTCATTGATATGGTGGCACTGTGGGGCCTCACTCCCAGCTCCCTGTCCTGCACCATCCCACTGCTGCCCATGGTTTCTTCCACCTGGAGCTCATGACTCACCTGGTTTCCCCCAAGACCTGCCATTGTTCTCCTGGAACCATTTCAGGTGGATTTGTGCTCCTAAAAGCCACCCCAGAGGCCATGGGCTATCTACCATGCCTCAGTCCTGACTTAGACACACTCCTTACTGCCCAGCCCATCAGGGTGAAGGCCCCTGGTGCATCAGAATTACAGTACATCAAAGGAGGAGACCACAAAGGTTTTCTCCTGCTATTGTAGGATCTGCAGATAATAGATAACATAATAAATAATAATTCAGAAATAAAAAACACAGAACAAAGGGAAATTAAATAATCCACACATCAAGTTTTAACATCCAGCCTCACAGCTACAGGTTACTGAAGGGGGAATGGAGGGAAGATATCTCCTGCATCAGGACTGGGATCAGCAGCATAATTGGAGCTGATGAAGGGTTTTCCCTATGCTGCTTGATGGAGAAATTCCCCTGACATGGATGTGCTCACTGTAAATAAATAAAACTTCAGAAACGAGCAGAGATGAGAGCTAGCTTTGTAAATCAGTAAACCACTGCCCCAAGTATGGAATCACTGCAGGTTTTGTGCCTGATCCTGTACACATTTAACCTCCCCCATGTAAATAGTCCTCTGGAGTTAATGGAGCTGTACTAATTTGGAATGGCTGGAGATTAAGCCATTGGGGTTAAGCATTTCAGGCAGCTCTGATTGCAGCACGCTGCAGTTACAGGGCTGTTGGATGACTCAAAGGCGCTCCCGTGCTCTGGAATAAAAGCATCCATGGCCATTACACAATGTCTCCAGCAGCCCTGCAATGCAGCCCGGGTACAGCATTGGTCCTTCACAGGTTTTTTCTTCAGACAGAGGAATCCTGTCCTGCCGGGTGGGGAAGGGAGCAGACACTTTGCCCAGTGCTGCAATGTAAAGCTAAGTTTTTTCTTTCATTCTCCCTGGGTATGCACCAATGTTTTCCAGACACTATTTCACTACTGTTACACTGCTTGCAAGCATCTTAATTTAAATCCCATTATAGATGCACCAGGGCAAAATAATCTGTCCACAGCTGAAATAATAAACTGGAGTGAAAACATCCTTGGGCTGTGAAGAGGCTAGAACAAGCACTAACTGAAATGTATAAACTTACATAACATTATTTACAGAAAGGAGCCCAGTTGTCAAAGGCCCTAAGAGAGCTGGAACATGGGAATGTTTGTTCTCCTTGCAAAGAATAATTAATTATGCAAGTTTATAAATTCCAGTTGCTTTGCTTGCTCATCTCCTGATGTGCCTAAGGACTGCCTGGAAGGTATTTACAGTTCCCAGCCACTGGTTCTGGAGGCATTTTTTTAACCTTGTACTTCTGCATGCCATTGCCTCACAGGATCTTGGAGCAGATTAACTCTACACACCTCGTTCCTCGGCCACAGAAAAATGCAGATTTGTTCTGAGGTCCTGCAGGAGTGAGTTTATTTCAGGGACATGCCTGGAGGAGGCCACCACACGTTTTTCAGAGGGTGGTGGGGTGGCTGCTGCATTCTGTGAGTGCAGGGAGAGCCCTGAGCACATGCAGTTGGCTGGGATCAAGCAGAGACCCCCTCTCTCTCTCTCTCTGCCTGGGCCACTCATCCACTCCTGAGGTGGCTTTGCTTATTTGTCCCTTTTGCTGCCAAGAGCAGAGACGCCATGAAGGCTCTAATGCCCTCGAGGTTTGATTTGCCAGGCAGGAAAAGTGCCACTAATTACTGAAATGCACTATAATGCACTATATAGTTTCCTGGCAGTGCTGTGTTCAGCCAGGGCTGCCAGAAAACTCAGGAAATTATTGTTGCCTCCAAGGCTCCTCTCAGAAACACTATGGATTTGGGGTTTGTGCTGCGATTGCTGTTTTTCTCCCATCCACTCCTGTAAAATGTCACTCCTCGAGGGGTCTGAGGAACTTGCTGGCATCCAAAAATACCATTTATGCAATTACCTGTTTTTATGTATTCTCCAATACCATCCCATTACAAGAGCTAATGGCTGAGTGCTGGAGTTCCAGTGCTGCTGGCCACTAAGGCAATTAAAATGCAAGTACCAAGTCACCTGTGTGCAGAGAAAATAACAATCAGGAAAACATCTTTGGGGAACTCTCTCTTGTACCTCCTTGCTGACAGATGCCCTCTGACAGCTCCGTATTTCAGGGACCTCTGGTTGCTGCAATAACCCTGCAAATGCAGCAGGGTCAAAACCCCCAGGTGGGATCTCCACCCCTGACATGCCTTCAAACCTGTTTTCCTGCAAATTCTTGCACTGCAAGATCTGCCTTCCTACCACTAAAAGGAAGGAGGAAGAGGAAAGCATCTGGGGACGTGAGCTTGGGGTTGCTCAGCCCCATCACACCTGGAGGGAAGCTCCACAGCACCACCCACAATTTTGTGCTTGGACAACAAACTCAGGTGATATCCCAAAATAACACTTCCCAAGTGGCACTGGCAGTTCAGAGGTGAGGCTGCAGCTGTGTCCCTCTTGCCACCTTTCCATGGGGGGTGACACACCGTGTGCTCTGGGACTTCTGTGGCCCTGGGGAATCACCCACTGGATTCATGCCACTGGGAAAAGGCACCTTTGGTGTTGTGTGTCCTTTCTGAGGAGAGGGGGCCTCTTCCACAACTTTGGCAAAGATTGGCTGAAGCAGTGTGACCTGGATGGGTGGAAACAGCTGGATTTTGGTGCACTGAGGGGAGGTGCACTGATGGTGATGGCTGCCTGTCCCCTGTGCTCGCATCTTTACCCCTGCCCAGCACAGTGAGGGAGACCCAGGAGTGCAGCTCTAGCCTCCACACTGGATTAAATGACACTCCCAGCCACACTTCCCTGGGATTTGGGAATAACTTTTGAGGAGGATTTTAACAGGCCCAGCTTCAAGGCAAGGAGCCCTTGTCTGTTTTTCCAGTCTCAAGCCACATGAAACATAACACATTAAAAAGTCATCAGTGGCTGCTGCTACAGGACCACTGCATTCCCCTTATTCAAAAGGCTCCCTCTGTCCCCAGCACTGAGGACCTCTTCATAAATATTTGGAATGAATGAATAAACTGTTGAAAATCCCCAGAAGGGGAAGAAAACATTTCTGTGAGCAATCTATGGCCAGTGTGAGCCTTGGGGTAAAATTTCTCAGATACTTGCACACCTACAAATGGTCAGTGAATTCTTAAATCGGGAAATCTCCTCAGAAAAATGGTGAGCAATTTGTTTTATCAACAGGTAGCAAAGAATTGACACAGAGAAAACAAAGTATCTCAAAACATCAATCACTTTATTTAAAAAGTCCAAGCACAGTGAGATGTGGAGATTATGGGCTCCTGCGAAATCCTTCCCATTGTGTGAAACACAATGAGAGCATACACACTATTATTTACACTTGCAAAAGGACCCATAAGTAAAAAAAAAATTAAAAAAAAGAGACTAAGCAACCTGAATAATCTGAAAGTAAATCAACACCAACATAAAATAAGTATATCATCATCTGCTGCTTTCCTTGGCCCAAAACATTACGAAAACCAACATTTGCTTAGACTTGGAAAAACATGGTGTGCCTAAGCTTTTTGTTTTTTTCAAATACAGATATCCTAGAAGAACTTTAAAATCTTAGCAGTTCTGGGCATATGCAGCCCAAGAAAAGAGAAAATTGCACTAAGAGTCTTGCCAAGCAGAGAGCGCGTGCGGGGCCTGCCAGCGGTGCAATGTGTGATTGAGGCAGCACTCGGGCATTTCGGGGAGCTCCGGCAGGAATAACCTGCAGGGCACTTCAGCAGGGCGAAAGGGACACGGGAAGGAAGCTGAAGGCTGCAGCAGAAGCTCTGTGGGCTCAGTCACGGGGCCCGGCGTGCCGGGGCTGCTGTCCCTGCCTCAGCCGCAGCCCCCGGCCCGGCCCGGGCCAGGCTGGACCAAACCCCAGCCCCCGGTGGAGCCAAGCCTGCCCCAGCCCCAGGGGCTGGACTGAGCCTAAGGACACTGGAGCTGGCAGGAGCTGCGTCCTCGCTCCTCCCCTGGCAGGAAAGCCTCCCTCAGGTGGGATTCCCTCCTTCAGCCTTTCTTCCCGCTGCTTCTCCCTCCCTTTCCCCCTCTGGCCTGCTGGGCTGCTCGTTCCCTTGCTGTGAAGTGGCGCCTGTCTGCTTCTCTGAAGGAAGGAGGAGGAAGAGGAGGAGGAGGTGATGGCCCAGGTGCCACACTGCTGGCCTGGCTTAGCACACGGGCACAGGAGCCATGGCAGGAACCACAGTGGTCTCCAAAGCTGGATGAGGCCCCAGGGCTGTGCTGGGGTGTCTGCTCCGCTGAATCCATGCAGGATTCCAGCAGCCACTGCAGGAGTGGCCTGGCCATGCATTCAGGATGAGTCTGGTTTACATCTGGGCTTTGGGGGAGGATTTGTGAAGTCTCTCCTGAACAGGAGGTGCCATGTGCCAGCACCACAGAGATATTTAGTAGGACCACAGACAGCAAGTGACATCCCAACAGAAGCCATGGGTGCTTGTGCCCTTCACCCAAGGAAGCAAAGCAGAGTGGCACTGGAGGCCTCGTCCCCTGCAGGTTCAGGCTCAGAACACCGCAGGCAGGGGCAGGTGGATGCACACACAGAAACCACCCCAGCAGGAAGGCACGGCCCTGCCAAGGAGCTGGCCTGGCCTCGTGTCCCAGCAGCAGCTGAGGATTACTGCATCCCCTTCCCTGCCACATCAGACCTGGTGAAGCAGGAACAATTTTGCTGCCCAGTGACTACCAAGGACTGAGCAGTGTGGTCCTCAACACAGTGGTTTCTTTTTTCCTTTTTTCTTTTTTTGTTTTGCACAGTAGTTTAGAAAGATCCACCAAGAAGAAAATGGGAACAGTTAGGTATCCTGAGATAGTTAGGGGAGGGAAGATTAGGAAGAGAGAGAAGCATCCACCCATAAAAACATACCACTTCAGACCTCAACTAAGAAAGTATCCAATTAATTCTTAAATGTCCCCTAGACTTTTTGCTTCAGCCTCCTCGCCTTGTTAGCCATTCCACATATTTATTATTCTTTGCATGAAATAATACTTCCTGACATCTGTTCCCAGTTTGTTTCTCTTTAATTTCCATTTATAGCACATTTTCCTATCCTCTGACCATGTTAAAATAAAACAATAAGTATGTTTGACACAGTGCAAGCTACTTAAGATCATGATCCTTCCCTGACCTTGATTTTTTTTTAAATATGTCCTAATACACAGAAAGCACTTGAATGAACTTAGTTGAAAAAGGCAACAGAAAGCTCAGAGAATCACAAAGCACTCATTTCACAGCGCTGCTGCAGCCACTGACTCAGGGAGCAGCACGAGGAGCAGTTTGTGGTTACAGCCCAGTTCCTCTCTGACAGGAATCAGCCAAAGGCAGCTGGGGAAACAGAGGTGCTGGGGGCTCCATGAGATGAGAGGGCAGAACAGAACCAGGAGGCTGTAAGAGAAAAGGCAGCAGTGGGACAGGCATGGCAAAGGAAATGTTAATTCCCTGTGCAGGGACTCAAATTGGCTGGAGGGATGTTTCCCCTTCTGACCAGGCAGATGGGAAAAGGTGCCCTTCCCTTGCTCTGAAGAGATTTTGTGTCCAAGTGCAATCTGGCAACTCCACAAGCAATAAATTCTCAAGGAGAAGCGATGAGGAGCGCTTTAGCTATGGCACGAGAACATTTTATGTTGTCATCTCTATATTGGTACAAGCCCTCAATGTAATTTTAGCTCAGGAGGAGGTTGCTTATAAAGCAAATATAAAATGGCAAGAAGCAATGTAGCCTCCAACCAAATGTGTGTACACGCCTTCCAGACAAGGGACAGAGCAAACCAGGAGCCAGGACTGTCACCTTTTTAAGGACCACCAGCCAGCTCTGCTGGAAGGAGATCCTTCCATCCTGCTCTGTCCAAGTGCTGGCCTGCTCAGGCTCAGCTCCTGCTGAGTGTGGTGGGACACCCTGCTGTGACCAGGCTGGCAAGGTCACAGCCCTGAAGGGAAACACAGAGAACTGGAAACCCTTCTGGGAGCCTGTGTCAGCACGGGGGCAGCAGCTGCTCTGCAGCTGGGTGTTCCAGCACAGATGTGGGCACTGCAACAGCCAGGAGCCATCCAGGCAGCTCAGATCCTGTGCCCGTGACCTGCCTCTGGCAGATTTCTTCACTCACACAAGGGTTTTACTGATAAGGCCTCAGGCTGACGGGCTGCCAAGGGCACTTTCCTTTACCCACATTCCGAGCTTAGCCTGTACACACTTAGAAACCTTGGGTTCCATCTGGGGCTTTCTCAGGTCAAACCAAGCCATGAAAAACAGGACTAAGAGCAGCCAAGTTCGGCTGTGCTCTGACAAAGCACTGGCCCCTCAAACACAGCGTGCAGCTCCGTGCCAGGGCTGCACCACTACAGCCCAAGGGCCAGAAGGGGATGAGGCTGGATGGTCTTTGAGGAAGCAGATCAGAGGTGCCTTTGAAGGCACCATCCAGCAAACAGCTGCATCAGGTGCTCTGCACATGCAGGACTGCTCCTTTTGGAAAACCAGCATGTCCAAATTCCCGGGAGATGTTCCCCTGATTGTCCCCTGGCTTCTGCATCCAGGCTGGCCAGCCCTTGGAATCCTCGGCAGCACGGAGCTCACAGGTACAGAGAGGTGTGTTTGTGCCTCTTCTCCCTGAACTCCCTGCACTTCATCTGCTTTCCTGGGTTTTAGCTCTAAGCAGACAGAGCTCACAGAGGTGGATTTGTCCTATAAAGTCCATGGTTTGGAAGTATAAACATGAGTTCCCCCTAATCTGCCTGTTTCTTCTGCTCATTTCTCCTCTGCCACAACTGGCCAATTACCTTTGCTGCTCATCCAGCCCAGCATCTGGAGCACTCCAGAAGTGACTGAGGAGGTAAAGAGAAAAGCTGTGCTACACCCCAAGGCCTGATTAAGCAAAGCTTCGTGGAAACAGTGTTGCTGCTGCTTTGGAAAACAGGTTGGGAGGAGGGGATGAGAAAGCTTCACAGTGTGATTTAGCCCATTGGGGTTATAATCTGGATTTAACCAGCACCCCCTATTCATGTGCTGAAATAGGATTTATGAAAACGCACCAAGGGTTATTTTTTTGTAAGCTGCAATCTCTTTATTTGATTAAGTAGTCTGAGTCAACAAAGTCATACTCTCCTCTATTTCTGACAGTTTCTTCAGCATCTGGCTCACCTTGGCCTCGTCAAACTCCAGGCAGAGAAACTCCGATTCCTACAAAAGAAGAGAGAACAATATTTGAGAAAAACAATTATGTTTGATCCCTGTGCAGAAGTTTGGTGTTTGACAGGAATTTGACAGCTTAACTCCATTTGTCAATGGACTTTCTTGCATTTTCCTGTCTGATTAAGAGCACTAATTTGTATCAGTGATAAAAATCCAGGTGGGATCTGCCTGAGGCATATGTGTTTGCAGGAGACAGCATAAGAAAGTTTGAACAAAATCCTGGAGTATGTCTCACAGCATTCCTTGATTAGGAAGCACTGGAAAAGTAAGCTCTCAAGCAATCCATGAGTTGACCCCTGAGGCTTTGAGGAGCACCATGCAGAAGACAGACCCAGACCTGGCAGAGTGAACCATTCTCCATGGACACCAGCAGACCTGGACAGTGTCAGGCTGCCCTGAGCAACCGCTGCAAACTGGGACTGCAGAGCCAGTGCCTCTTCAGCTCCTGCGGGATCTCCCCAGTTTCAGCATCCTTGCTTTTCCAGACCTGACTAGAAAAGTCCAGAGCAGGCTTTCACACAACAGCTCCTGCCAGAGGAGCAGCTTTTCTCACCCCCCAAAATAGTCCCAGTATCTGTACCCATTTCAAGTCTCCTTTCACAGACAGATCCCACAAGAGCTCTCTGTAACCTGACCTCTCATTGCTCCACGTGTTCCAGCCAGGGGCTGGTTTCTGTCCTGACCTTCGGGGAGGGAGTGGCAGTGCCGTGCTATGCAGGGACCTGGTCCTCCATGGGATGACCTCCAAGGCCAAGCTCCTGGTGACTTCTCAGGCTTTCCAGCCACAACTCTGCACCCCGAGTCATATGAGCCCATCGACAGATTTAATCAGGCCAGGGCTGGCCGTGTAACCTTTGAGATCTGCTGAAGCTGATTCCTTTTTTTTTTTGTTGTTTGGTTTTTGTTTTTTTTTTTTTGTTCCCCACTTCGGGTTTTGTCAGCCAAAAGGAATGTAAGTTGATCAAAACAAAACTCTTTGATTACACATAACTCTTTGATTACACAAAGACACTGCCCCTTCATACAAGTGTAAGTGCACTCACGGAACATTCTTTTAGCTATAAAGCAGCTAAAACTCTCCCATGTGGGCTGGACGGTGTGTGGTTATCCACTCTCAAGTGCACCAACCTAAAACCTGACCCAAGAGGGCTGTAAAATCAGGCTGCTCAGAACTGAGCTTCAGTTTTATTTAATGCTTTGTTAGTTTATCTCCCCCATGAAAAACGGAACAAAAAATAAGATGGAGCCATGAAATACAGAGATCCTTATTCCTTCCCTAAGGCATCCTCCAGGAGCAGGACAAATGGTATCCCTGCTCATCCTCAGCAGGAAACAAGGGCATCCCTTATGCTCCTTCCTACTGCTAAAAAATAATTCAGCCCCCTTGGAGTTAAGCAAAACCAAAACCAGTCACAGACAAGCCCAGCACTGCTGCTGCCCGGCTGGAACCTGGGCTTCAGCTTCATCCTGGGAAGCCGAGCTCGATGCCCAGAGGAAGGTGTGGGAAAGGACCCCCATTTCCTGCGGCCGCCTTGGTTTTGTCTCTCCACACTTTCCCACCCCTCCTCCCCTTTCCCTCCCGAGCCCGGGCTATAAAAAGGAGCTGCAAAACAAAACATCCAAGAAACACAAACTGCCCCCAGCCTTGAATCGGGTTTTCTAGGAGCTGCAACAACAGAGTGCTGCAAAAATATTTATATGAGAGACTAAAAGAAGCACGACTTTTTCTGTCTCAGTAACTATACTTAAAACCCCATGTATTTTTAGAAAACCAACCCCCACAAACTGAAAACTTAAAAAAATTACGATTGTTCTCTATTGTATCAGTTTGGCCAGCTACTTAAAATGCTTTCTATCAACTTTGATACACGTTGTATTTCTAAGTTTTAGCCACTACATCGGAAGAACAGAAAGGAAGCCCTCAGAATTTCCATGTCATTGCATTCATATTCATTTCCCCTTGGTCTGGAGGATCCTACAACAACATCCAGCATTTCAAAGCCACCAGCCAAGGCGCCAGACCCTCTCTTAGAAGCCGTCTCAACT
Organism: Passer montanus; assembly: GCF_014805655.1. Lineage (NCBI taxonomy): Eukaryota > Metazoa > Chordata > Aves > Passeriformes > Passeridae > Passer > Passer montanus. Next base: position 905,321 of record NW_024368819.1, on the reverse strand, counting down.
CGATGCGGTGCTTGTAAGATCATTAGCGGTTCTTTGTAAAGGAATTATCCCATCTTGAATTACCAGGAAAGCGCTCTTCAGACAGTGCGGAAGCATCACTCGGGGTGCCTGTGCAAACCCAGCCAGCCGACGCTTCTGGACTGTGCACCCGCCCGGCTGCTCCCCGAGAGTGGGAGGGCTGCAGGGGTTCGGGTCCGATCCCTTTGGAGCAGGCAGTGCTCTGCACAGCCTGCCGGTCAGGGCAATCGCACTGCTCCGCAAGAGATTTTATTCTCTTCTGTTATTTCACGTTTTGCCTTAGAGTAGGATGTGTTAAAGATTTAGCTTCTCCTTGCATATGTAAAAACCCAATCTGTAATGTCACCAAACTTGCCTTCAGAACAGTACCTTTCATTGTGATTAAGAACCCACATTCATTTTCAGCCTCCCCAATTTTAAAATTTTTTTTTCCCAATAAACAGAGCCAAAAAAGAGTCAGAATTCCAATCAAAAAGTAGGAGAGTTCAGAAGTGCTGCCTTTTTGGACATTTTGGGCTTGGCTCGTACCGAAGCACAGGGCTCCGGTTAAAGCAGAGATGTTTAGCACAGATGAATATCTGACTGCTCCCATTACCAGCAAATTAGGCTGAAACACCAAAGCCGGTGGGGGATAAATAAAAGAAGGAGCTGGTCCCCAAGACATCACTGAGCCAGGACTGGAGCCAGCAAGAAGCAAACGTGCCCGGGAATTCACAGCACATCAGCTCCCCCAGCAACACCCACGGGCACAAACAAATGTCATTTTGGTTCCAAGGCATTAATTAAACACAAAAGACAAAATACTAATTTCAGAATAAATCCACTGCTGATTTTTTTTGGTCAAATTTTGCAAACAAGTGTTAAGAGATTGCTTCTCAGGAGTAAAAGAAAACACCTGCAGGGGCTTAGGTATAACCTGCTGTTGCCTAAAGTCTGGAGGTCAACTCTCCTACTTCCTCCAAATTTGCTAATTCCATGTAAATACTATTCCAATTAAACACCTGCAGGGACTATCCTGTAAATATTATCCCAGGTCATAAGTGTAATTGTATTTCAGCAGGAGAATCAATCACAGAATCACAGGATGGCTTGGGTTGGAAGGGACCTTAAAGCTCATCCCAGGCCAGGGACACCTTCCACTAGACCAGGTTGCTCCAAGCCCCATCCAACCTGGCTTTGAACACTTCCAGGGATGGGGCATCCACAACTTCTCTGGGGAAACTGTGCCTCACCACCCTCACAGTCAAGAATTTCTTCCCAATATTTATTCTGAACCATCTCTCTTTTAGTTTAAAGCCATTCCCCTTGTCCTGTCACTCCATGACCGTGTCCAAAGTCCCTCTCCAGCTCTCTTGGAGCCCCCTTTAGGTACTGGAAGGGGCTCTAAGGTCTCTCCAGAGTCTTCTCCATGCTGAACAACCCAAACTGTCTCAGCCTGGCTGAGGTGCTCCAACATCTTCATCACTCTCCTCTGGACTCATCCCAGCAGGTCCGTGAGGTTCACTGGTCAGTTGTGAGCCTCCATCCTCATGGCTCAGCACCAGAGCAGCTTTTGCCTGAGCCAGTACCTGCTCACAGGCTTGCATGGTACACAAATGCAAATCTTAATTAAAAAAAAAAAACCAAGAAAAAAAAAAAATTAAACACTACACTCCCTGCCCCCCAAAATCTCAACATAACCAGAAATTCAAAATGGAAATTAGACACTTTTTAACAGTGCAAGGACACATTCTCCCTGGAAAAGGCACATCCAGAAGTAATTTTTGCAATGATGCTGCCAAGCTCTATCACAGAAGCCTTCCTTCACTGCAGACTATCCTTACTCATTACTGTGGGAATTCGGTACTGTGCTGCCCAATGTCAGAAAATAAAACCCTGATAAATTCACCCCTCACTATAAACTTGCTTCCAAACCTTTCTCTGGGTGGCCTCTCCCTGACCTCTGGTGCTCACCATTCCCAGGTGCCTCCCCAGGGCTGCCTGGTCAGAGGGACCTGTCCTGTCACATGTGCAGAGCTCTCTCCCATCCTCTCTTCCAGGAAAACATTTGCTGCAGGAATGTCACAATACACAACATACACCTTGCATGAATGATCCAAAAGGAAGAAAAACCTTGGATTTTAGCTTGTATTTCCTTCTTCAAAAATCACAGCAATAGGACATTAAAGTGGGTAGTTCCACTGGGTACAAATATTTCATGTCAGAAGTTTATGAGAGCAATTTATTTTTGCCATTTAGATTCTCGTCTTAGGAACATCTGATAAGTGGTAAAAAGAAAATAAAACCACAAAAGTTGCCCCAAACCAATGCAGAATGATGAAAGTGTGAGAGGATGCATCGATTCTTCTTTCACATTGCATCAATTGTGATCCCACTGCAAACTTCTGGAGTTATTTTTATATTCATTAATATTCAGCAAGATATACTGGGGCATATGATAATGACAGCAAAATCTAGATAATTCCACAAAAATTGCAACAGATTGCAGTCCATTGATTTCACACTCCCACATTTCTGACAATACTAAGTTCATTATTTTTAATTCAATTTAGAGCTATTTCTGCTCGATATCTACAATCATGCCCCTCAAAAACTCTAATGTAAAGTGCAATTCATTTCCATAATACTGTATAAAATAAAGCACAAATATTTGTAACTGCGGGTGCCTTTTAATTCTCCATTATTTTGGTATTACATGAACCAGGAACCTCTTAGGCAAATTATTATTACATCCCCTTAAAAAAAAAGTTAACTTGATTGCAGATTTTTAATACTTTTAATGTAACATCAAGCCTGTAATATCACAGATTAAGCAGATTAAAGATTGCAGAAAATGGAACAATTCCAAAGGATAAAAGTAGATCCCTGATACTGCATAGCAAATGTAATGTCATTCCTTTTACGTTATCAGCCTCCTGAAAATAGTCTACCTCATATTTTATATCCTACATGAAAAATGAGCATTTATGGATGCAGCTTTAACCTGCTGCTCCCTGTGCCTTTTGGAAGTGCAGCTTTCTTTTCAGGAAGTGTTGAAGAAAAACAAAGCCAAACCATAATTTAAGCAGTATAACTAATTAGAAGGTAGCATACTCTATAGCTTTTATACATTTCACATTAAAGACCCAACAAGAATAACATGATTCTTAATAATTAACACGAAAAAAGGACAATACTTTTATGAAAGCCTCTTCTTATATGGCTCTGGAAGTATTAACTTTCACTGGTTTCTGTAAACCTTCCAATTTCTCTCTTTTTGATTTTTTTAAAAGAATCACACTGGTTCACACTGTTTCTGGCTTCTCACCCTATGCATCCCCCACATGCCACCCGAGTGCCCTGCCCTGTGAGCTGCCCCTGCACAGACTCACCACTCCAGGGGTTTCTTACCCACTGTTCCCCCAAAAACCCTTCCACCACAGTGTGCAAACAGAGGCTGGCAATGAACACTCGAGTGCTGGATGTGCAGCCCAGGTTTGGGATTAGTGATCCCTGATTTCTGTCCACTCAGTGCTAAGCACGGCTCCCAGATGCTGTGAGGACACTGCTCCTCCACTGTGGATGTCCCTCAGACCCTTGGCTGGTCAGGGGAGGCAAACATTCCAGTGCTGAGGGCAGACTGCTGTGGTCAGAAAGGAAAGGTTATAAAAGCCACCAACACAATGCAGAAAAAAGGACCCGTTTATGCTGACAAAATGCAGATTTCATTCTCATTTATGGATGACTCTTTGCAGGGTCATGCCTGTGACTTTTTGTGTGGCCTCCCCTGATCGATTGCTGTTTGCTAAGCCTGCTCACCTGGTTCCTCCAACAACCTTTTCACAACATCTTCAGCTACCTGAGGCTCAGGCTACCCCACAAAGCCTGTTGCAGTCATGGGAGCTTCACAGAACAGAAAACCCTTTATGGCTCTCCCTCACTGAAGAGTGGTGGATTGGTGGATGTTTGACTCTATAATGCTGCATCTGCATTCTGGAACATGCTCAGTTTAGGCTAAATCCTCTTGGAACTGGGCTGTTGGACAAAAACTCTACCTTGAGGTGTTCAGAGTATCCTAAATTTTTAAGGCAATTCTTTTTCATAAGGGCATCAAGAAGCACCTTTCTGACCTTGCAGTCACCTTGAACTTTGTTTTTTTTTCCTCAACACCCCCTCCTGCATTACAGCACTTCCTATTTTTTAAAAAAAAAGGTATTTAAGGAGAAACCTCCAAAGTATTTTTTTACCTCATAGTCTTGATCTTGGATATGGGCAAAGCAGTCTGGGGGAGGATCCAGCCTGGCATGGGAAATACTGACCATGTAAGCAGGTCATAGCTGAAGGCCACTAAATACAGGGCTGGGTAATCCCAGACAAAGGCACTGCCAGAACTTCTGCCTTCTGAGATAGGAATGGAATTGAGACAAGGGAACAGAAAGTGTTGTGATCTAACTCCTGCTGCAGGAATGAAAAGTGAAACCTCTCTGTATCTGAACTGTTTCTAAAAAATAATGCAAAAGCACAGACTCTTCTGACCCCCTCTCTGCCCCTACAGACACTGTTTTGTCAAAGTAGGCACACCAAATGTTTCCATTTTAATTCCAGCATATTTGAAAGCACAGCTGAGCTGCAGCTCTTTCAAACCCTAAAACAGTGAGTGTGAAATGTTTAATCTTTAACGTTTTTCCTCTACTGCTTCACTGGCTTGAGGTAAATAGGTGTGATGGCATACCAAATAAATCAATTAACCTGCTTAGGCTAATGACACTGTCTTGGAGACCCGGTATGCAACTCTGGTTGGATCTTGAGCCAGCTGCTATTTAAACAAAGGTGTAAACAGAGCTAAAATCATTAACTAACAAATGCATGAAGAGGTTTTAAAAGGAAAAAGAAAAACAACAAACCAGTGATATCTGCAAGCTTCATCAAACTGTACACAGAAGCACATAAAGCCAGCATAAAAAATATTAAATTACCTTTGTATGACTGTGAGATTTGAAACAAAACACGTCTAAAAAAAGAAATTACAAAAAACCCCCCTATAATATGACTCTGTAAGAATATATACATATGTAGTTTATACAATTATATATACTACATTGAAAATTACATAAAAACTATTTAAAAGCTCCATTTCTGGCAGGGCATCAGGCTCTCTCACAAGGGTACCAGCGATGAGAAAGCTCCATCATCACTTATTCAAGCCCTGCCTGCTGTGTCAGCTCTCCACTAACAGAGTCTCTCGGTGGAACCACTGCAAGGTGAGGTGCTCTCCTCTCAGACTCCTCTGCAGGGGACCTTAGAGGGTAAATGCCCTTCCTCACTTGTGATCTGCATTTTTCTACCTTGTTTGACAGCTGTCCTTGTTTTCTTGTGCCATGGCTGCTCATGGAGCTGAAATATCAGTCTACAGCTTTCCCTAGACATGTTTCATGTCACAAGAACTAGGCTAGCCTTTCTTTTTTCAGTCTTCTATCTCTTAATTGTGAAATTAGTCTAAGAAAGAATCCTTACTGATGCATCTTCTGCTTTTACACTAAATCCAGCTTTTCTAGTGAGAACATTCCTTAGATCTGGAATTAATTTTCATTACATTTACATCTACCTATTACCTAACATGGGAATCATTTGGCATGGCAAAAAAAATTAAAATCAAACATCACTCATTATCATACCCCCCCCCCACTCTTTCTCAGAATAAAGTTTCACCTACTTTAAGTTAGTATTTACCATTTTCTTAAATGTTTCAGGAAGTACACTACTTCAAACCCTCCCTGCCACTGGGGCATGTTTTTGTAACAGTGTATCCCCAAGACCAGGAACTTGGTTAACTCCTAAAGACACAATGAAATTTCTGTGCTTTTAATGTAACTTTTCATTTAATTAAATCAACCACATTCGTCTCTGTTACTGCAATAAACAATACCAGGAAAACAGGAATGAACTCGGGGTTACTTTTATAGCAAACCAATCAACACAGTTAAAGTAATCTGCATTTAGAAATAATCCCAGAGTTAAAGAATGCACTAAAACCTGAGCAGAGAATTCCTGACCTTAGGGGGCTGTGTGACTTGGGATTCTGGCATATTCTGCTTGTGAGTACTGCTGGCTTGCAGGCTGAATAATTTGGTTTGCAGCCCCAAAACAGAGTAACAGAGATCATTCTTGCTTCTCCACAGCTCCTTCATGTTTATGTGTTACATAAATGACTCAGGAATCCATTAATGTCCTGCCCAAATATAAAAGCTGAGTAAAAATGAATATCCTCTTCCAACCCAAATTATTATATGGTTCTGTAATATTGGGCTATTGGGACACAAGACACATGATGGACTTTGGACCTGGTTAGCATAAGAGTTTTGATAACAGGATGCCTTGACAATGGCAAACAGAACTTTGAGGATTAAATAAAGATTGCAAGAAGATTCAATCAAACTGACTTACTGGAAAAAGAAAATTACATCAAGACTTCTGCAAGCAAGAGATGTTTAAAATGTATAAGTTTGTTTATGTGATGATTAACCCAATGGTAGTAAAACATTGCTAGCCTTCCTAAAATAGTATATAAGCATTTGTACTTCACAATAAATTTGGATTCTTTGACCATCACACCAAGTCCCTCTCTCTTCATTGCTGATACTGTAACCCTAAAACAATTAATTTCCATGAGAGCCGACAATGCTGGCTCCCGTTGATGGCAAAGGCCAAAAGATCTTGGCTTTTCCTCTCCAGTCAGTTTCAGTCAAGACCATACCTGGTTTTCTCAAAGAGACCAAAGATTAGAACGACTCTGAAACAGCATTTTGGAGTAAGATGTGTAGAAAACCCTCCTTTCTGAACCCTGCACATTTGCCCTGTGGCCTGAAAAGCACCGGGATTGCCTGAAACAAGAGCACATGAGGGGTAGGTGGGTCCTGTTGCTGAAATACTTCAACACCCAGAGCTGAACTAAAAGTACAAAGGTGTTTATTTTGGTTGCTGCAAGTTTTGCAAGTAGTGAGTAAAGGCCATGCAAACCCTCTGCTGATTATGTGTCTTAATGGCAACAGGTAATGCCCTCAAAAAGCCCTATTTCAAGTGTCCCTGTGTTCTTCACCTAAGCTCTGGGATCAGCATGACCCAGCTACAGCAAATATGTTTTGTGCCCACAAAATGGCATTTTTCAGACATAATTTTTGAAGGGCAGCTGTTTGAGCCCTGCTCTCCTGGCCGTGTTCAGCAAGCAGCAATGCCAGGCAATGTTTGCTGCAGGGCATTTCACCATCAGAGAAGGGAGAGACAAGGCTGGCACAACAGACAGGCACACACCACCAGCAGCATCCCCATCTTCTCCAGAAACATTAACCCTCTGTCCCTGGCACACTGAGCCCACACATCTGGAATTACAAGCAAATACACCTTGAAATGGATGGTGAGAAGTCACTGGCATTTCGACAGAACTGCTCATCTAAAAATACATAAACAGGGTTCCAAAGGCTTGAAAATATGCCTGTAGTCTAGCATGCATTCAGCTGGGCTTTCCTTCTTAAAATATTTAACAATACAAAGCAGTCAGACCAAACAGACTTTTTATTTTTGCTGCTTTTATGGCATTTATCCACAACCTTTCTGATGATCTGAAAACAGAACTTATCAGGACTAGAGAATCTACTCAGAGTTATGTGGCCACTGCAAACACGTCTCCTCAGTGGGACCAAAATAACTATATTTGTTTCTTTTCTGCAATTTGAGTGTGTGAACTTACAAGGGGACAAAAAAGCCAAATTTAAAAAAAAACCAACCCAGTCTAAATAATTTTAGGTATTTTTTCCTCATTACTTTTAGAATGCAAACTGCTGTCTTTCAATTCACCATGAGAACCCTTCCACAGCAAAGGGGGCAGCCACGTGTTCAGAGTCCAGCCTGGTTTACAGCCCCTCCAACACTGCTGCTCTTGCTGTTCCAAAGCCTGGGGACAGGCATCACACCCGGATTTATCAGCAAAACAGCAGCTCCTGCTCAGTGTGGTGCAGTCTGCTGAAGATACTGAGAATCTCTGCACTGACCTCAGTGACCTTCAGATCAAATGCACAGAAATATCAGCATTATGTGCCAGCAGGGAGACACCAGAGGAATACAGTTCTCTTCTGAAAATAAAGGAAAAGTTCCAGATTTGCATTTTCCTTTGCCTTTTTTTTTCAAACCACAGAATATGTCCTTGGTATTATTTGCTGCGTAATACATAACTCCTTTTTCTTTTTTTCAGCCTCTTTTCTTGTGTAAGGTGAAAAGCAAAGGCTCACAGTGAAAGCTGAAGCTGGAGGTGCAACCCTGAAGGGACGAGTGTGGGAGGACATTTCTGTCTGAGCAGAATCTCACTGCAGCCAAGGGACTGCCTGCTCTGCCCACACAGCTCTCCTTGCCTCAGTTAAAATACAACTTTGTTTTATTCAATCTGTGATTTCACAATTCATTCTAGAAATGAATGTGGGCAATAAAATACCTGCTCTGCACTACACTCAACGCCACACCTGGATTAATCTGTTTAAAGGTCTCATCAGGACAGAGCAGGACACCAATTCTCAATATGATCCCCAAACCAGCTTGGCCACAAGGATTGTTTTAAGGCTGGAACTTCACAGTCCTCTTGACAGGCATCATGTTTGAACCATATTTTTTTTCCAGAAAGATAAAGGGTTTGAAGAGAAGTTATCTAATTTTGGTTGACCTCCCATTCTCAATTCAAGGGCAAGTGGTGCTGAAGTAGAAATCATTTCCATAACTGAGCTGCACAGCAGTCATTTAACAATTAATAAGCAATCCACTCAGCATATGAAAACTGAATAGGAAAATAAACACATGAGAATCTTTCTGCACAAAGAAAGGCTTCAGCTCTTCCACATCAGATATTTAATTAGTTGTCTCTTTTTCTCATCGTGAACAAGGGGAGAAGAAGGCAATAAAAGACCTTAACCACTTCTCCTGAGGAAAATGGAGATGATGTGAATGGCTCATTTAGCTTTCTGTGCCTTTGAAGTAGAGGAGAAGTCTCTTGTTTTTTATTCTCCACAACAGCAGTTTTATTCTATTGTGCATTTTTTTTTATTCTCCACCTCTTTTTTGGGCCTGCACCCAGAGTTAGGACACCAGCCTTCAGCAGAGTGGACACGTGTCTGCTCGTGGTAAATCTGCAATGCCACAGCCTGCTTCTTCTGCATGACAAAAATGTCCCATTTGTGACATCCCTTGGCAGATGTAAGGTCACTGCTCTTGCTGTAGGACTGTGAGAAATAGAATGTATTTCACCTCCTCCCTGTTCCTGGGATCAGGCTAAAGATTTCCTCCTGGGAGACCAATCTAAGCACCAAGGACTTTGCCTCGTGGGCCTCATGCTGGCCTGGCACACGGTGGCCACGAGGGCACAGGGACACCACTCCTGTCTTCACCACCACCCCCTGCCTTCTCACTGCAGCTCTTGAGTGGGAGAAGAAGTCACGTAGCAGCTCGCAGATAAAAGAAAACAGAATGCTGCTGTGATTTCAGGCAGGGAGATGAGATGGAGAACAGGGTTATTACATAACCCAGAGCCACCCCTCCTAAAGAAGCAGGGAAGGGGAGGATGATGTGCAGTGCCAAATGCTGTTGCCTGGTTTTAGACAGCTGTCCTCAAGTGGATTTATAGTAAAATCTGTGAGTGGACCTGTGTCTCTAAAATGCACGCGCTTCTTCTCTTTTCAAGCATCAAAACACTGCATAGGATTTTTAATCCTGCCAAGCCTAGGGGTTTGTACTGATGGCTGTTCCTTCTGCTGCCCTCTTGACCAAAAGGTGCTAACAAAGCCAGGACAACTGTGCAGCACTGTGATAAAAATAGCTGGTTTTGGTTTAAATATCTTGCTTTTCAAACCCCCTGTCTCCTGGGAAGCTAAGTCCTTACCTGTGAAAGGGTTGGGAGGTAATGGAAACTGTATGGAAAGATTTGGATTATATTGAGGGCTAGTAGGAAGAAAGGGGTCTGCATATAAAGGCAAAAATGCCAGTGAGAACAAGGAATGTCTGTTTGCCTTCCCTGTCTGCCTGCAGGATTTTCAGGTCTCTGCTAAGCCTGCTAATGCCTATTACACCTTTCCATGCCTATTACATCTTTCTTTAAGGTTAGGAGACAGGAGTTAGTATTTTGCAGCAGCAATAAATAATTCAGTTCTCAGGTTTACTTCCTCCCATTCTTTAAGCTTGCTTTTATCTGACCCCCTGCTGAATGCCTAACAGGGATTTTCACTGACCAGCCAACCTTGGCACTCCTGCTTTTCCCTTCCTTCTCAAACCTTTACAACACACATGGAACTCAGTGGGGTTTACAAAACCCAAATGACTGCTTCTCCAAAAGCGTCATTTCATCTCCCTTCTGGAGATTTTTTAAAAAAATCATACATTAATTAGCAAAGCTGGGCTCAAGTCATGTTAGCTGTTGTCTGTATCCACCAGAGAACTGTTGGGATTAAATTCCCAGAGCTTGCCAGGGCATCTGCAGGGAGACCAGAGCCCAGGATGCTGTGCAGGCACAACACCCTTGGGACCTGTCTGCTCCGTGCCTGAGGCAAAGCCAGAAGTGGAGTTTCATTTTCAGAAGGGTAAATCTGCTCAGAAATTGAAAATGAAGTTTGATAAACAGTTATAAGGTTCTAAGAAAAAAGGTGGCATGCTGGGTTCCCTGCATTCACTCTGCTCTGCTGTAGGCTTGGTAATATAGTGGATATTATAAATTGTGCCTTAATTTCCTTGGAGAAAAGGATTGTCCTGAGATAAAGAGTGCTGGGAAGCAGCTTTACATTTGGAATGGCCTTTCATCCCACAAGCCCAATTAACATTTCTGGAAACAAGCTGCAGACATGTAAAGATATTTCTAAAATATCAGCCTGAGTTAAGAAAAAGGTATTGGTAATATGGTGCTCCTGAAATAACCAGGGAGAGAATCTGGCATTTCTGATCTCCTTTGATTGGATCCCCAATAAACAAGTTCTTGAAGAGAACTCAGCATTACCATTTTATGGGTTTGTGCTACTTCTGTATGCAGCCACTTAACAAAGGACTGTAATTAAATGCTGATAAAATACCTTCAATTGACATTACAGACCTCAGCTCCTCATTTCAAACCAATGCAGTGGCAGTGTTTGGTTGTGGTTTGGGTTTTCTGTGGTTGTGTGGCAGCAGAGCAGGGGAGGCACCACGAGCATCCCCTGCACCTAAAAAGCAACAGAAAAAGAAAAACTTTCAAAACAGTAACTTCTACTATACTTTTTAAGAAAGCCAGGCAGTCACACAAAGAAATCTAATACATTTTGGGTGTGCTATAAAACCAGAACAACACACCCTGGCTGAAAAACATCCCAGAGGTGTTTTCCAGAAGGAACACTGAATCCACTCTCGGAATCCCGTGCTACTGCAAAGGGATTACGACAATTTTCAGGCTGAATTTTAAACAATAAAATAGGGACAGACAACATCAGATGTGGATTTCTGTTCTTAACCTCAGTGTATTTTTCCTATCACACAATCTTCCCAAGAGCTGATCCAAGGGGAGTGCAGTCACAGAGCTCGGGCTGGAAAGAGTCAGGTCAATCCCCAGCAGCAACTTCAGGGATGCACCTGCAGTTCAGACAGTGAGGGGCCCTGCACCACCTGCCCTCACAAGAAAAAACAAGCAGGGATGAAAATGAAGCTGCCTGTGAACCACTTGAGAGGAGTCCTGAGGGATTTCCCTTGCTGGAAACCTCTCCAAGGTTATCTCAGGTGGGATAATGCTCTCCCCTCCCTCCACTGTCCACCAGCACTGCTCTTCAAGAACGTGTCTGATGAAATTTCCACCACGAATTCTCCAAGAAAGCCAGAGTCTTCCAGAACAGGGGACTAATTTTAGTTCTCCCACTGCAGATGAGCCTCAAAAACATGAAGTGGTCCTTGCACTGCATCTCTGCAGAGGAATTAAGGAGGAGGCAAGAAGGTCACTATCCATGTCAAAAAAAACCCACACCAGACAATATTTTTCATCTGGACCAGACCTCTAATGCAACCTCTCGTTTCTTGCTAGTTTATGGTTGCCTTGGATTCCGTGCCTCAGAATGGTCATGAATAGAAAATGATAAGGAAATATATCTCCACTCACTCCCACCACACATTACACTTCCTTTGTGAGCAAAACTACCAGGACTTGTTCAAAGTGTGGAAAAGCATATTTTTAACTGCTGCTAAAGATACAGTGAGTCATTAATGATCTGGGTGCCAGGAGACCATGATTTGTGAAGTCACTGCTGCTCATTATTTCCACAAAACAATTAGTCAAAATGAAAAACGAAGCTCTAGAGCTTCCAGGAATGGGATACTGTTCTTTGGATCTTTCATGAACAGGATGAAGATTGTAACAGCTGTCTGGACCATCCCCTCACCCCCTTAAAATGAGTATAATAACTTAAGATAAGCTCATCTGTAAGGGACAATAAAAATAAGAGATCACTTTCAGGAGCTGTGGATGGGGAGGATGGAGAGATAGAAGTGCTGAAAAATTATTCTTATTTACTGGCCTGGTTGCATTAAACTCCAAGCTACCTACTTTTTATTTTTAAACAAGAGTCTAAGTTCAAATAACAAAACCCACACTGGTTAGAATTGGAATTAGATTTTCAAAAGACAACACATTGAATAGAGTCTGTATTACCAGAAACGGAATATTTGAAGACATTTTCTTTTCATTAAAAAAAGAATGGCCATACTTTCCCCCAGCTAACACCCATTTATCAAACTATAATGAGGGGCTGGCATTTGATGTTTTATTTGATGTCTACAGATTCACCCACCAGAATGTAACTACTTTTTGCAGGAGCAAAAAGAGCCTGGAACCTAGGTCTGAAGCACCAATAGCACTGTGTAAAGGTTTTTAGTCTCAGAATAGCCACATCCATATGGGCAGATGCACTCAGCTCAATGAGATTTATTGCTATGAGATAAAATGGCCAGAAAAGCAGCTTTCCTAATTTTTTGTCTTAGGTAAAAGCTCTAATCACTGTCCTCTTAGTTTTCAGCTATGAAGGACAAAACAGAGTTGTTGGTTGTTTTTCTCCCTTAACAAACCCCCAAAACCACAAACCAAAATTTTTCCTTTGGAATCACCTGTGTGTGACACAGCCAAAGTGTCCATCACTTACAGCAAAATATTTCAGGTTTCATAACTCCAAAAAGATGATCCCATGCTACAGGCACTGTCCCAAGGCTGTAATAAATAGAAGGGGGCTTAATACCAGCATGTGCTACACGCATTTTGAATCATGTCTCCTCTCTCCCTAATTCTGCTGTTCATTTCTTGGGCCCATTATCCATGGGTTGAGCATCCCAAAGTGTGCAGCAACACACCACTACCCTCCAAATGCAAACCTGGGGCACTTAATAGCAGCAGTATTTCACAAGTGGTGTCCCACAGGTACCAGTGGATGTGCTGCTCAGTATTTACAGCTCAGCTAAAAGCAGCTTTGAATAGGCCATTTTTCAGCCACAGGTACAAATGTTAAACGATTAATGTGCTTTTGCATGAAGTGGGAAAGAGGAACAGATGTAGCAAAAAGAAAACAATAGTAGGAAAAGGGTTGTTGGGGAAAAATATGGTGTAGAAGTTGAAGAATGGAGGAATGGTCCACCCTTGGAGGTACCAAGTGTAGCAGCTCACAGTAAAGGAAGGAGGTACAGTTTCACTTTGGGGAGAAGACATTAGTACAAATGCTTTCACAGGTGACACAAAAGGCCAGCAGTCTTTGAAGTGAATACAGAAATGTTTCTTGCTGAGGGAGAAGAAACCCCTTCACAACCTTTACAACAGACATAATTACCCAATACACACCAAAGGCTTCTGGCTGCAGAAATCAGAATTAGCATGTATTTTCTTCTCTTTCCTTTTAGCAAACAATCAAATATGACAAGGCACGTAACTGAGCACTCTGACACTTCCTGTGAAGGACAACACAATTTAGGAGGGGAAAGTAAAATCTGAAGCAGCAGATTTAAATAAAAATCTGTCTCAGAAATAAGCTTCAATACCTTAGCATGATTTTGAAGGTTTTCTATCAGAAAAAGCCTGAATCACAATCAGACCTTTCAGGTGTTTGGCTCCCCGTGGTAAAACACCATGTCTGGCTGGAGAGCAGAGGGCTCCTTCTGCATTCCCCTTCCTGAGAAAGAGCCACCAGAAAGCTGCCACTTCTGACTGCATGAGGAGAGCCACAACAATTAATTACTCTGCTTGAGATCCTTCTCACCTGCTTCTTGGAAGTTTCCTCTTCCTCAACCCAAAAGGTTTTTTAAATTACCTTGTCATGTGCTTGAAGCACTTAGGAAAAGCACAGTCAGGCAGGCTTGTACAAAGCACCCCACTCCTCAGGGGAGAACAGTAAGACAACCATGTATTTTAAATATCTAATCAAGGACTGGGTTTATTACCAGAATTTTATGTTCTGCAGTATCTGAGTGGTCTGCACAAGAAAGAAAACATGCCCAATTCAATAATGTGAATCCCGTTGCAGCAAGGAAGTTCTTGCAAAGCTTTTCCTTTAATTCCTGAGCTGAGCTGGTTATTTGAAAGAGATGCCAGTTCACAGGGCAAGCGACCATGCTGAGAGCTTCAAAACCCGACATTCAGTAATCCATCAGTAGTCATTAGCCTCCCATTTAGGCTCTAATGCCCTTTCTGTGCTGTTCATGGATTACCCAGTTCTGCTTTAAAAATTGCAGAGATGACATAAGACTCCTGTTATACAAAGCTGTATCACATTCAGCATGGGAACAGTTTGTGGAAGGCTGCAAACCTGTTGCATAAGCTTTACAGAGAACCAGGTTTTATGTGGATTTCATCTTGCTCAATGTGTCTAGTCTATAATCCAGTTTCCAAAAATATCATTATAGTTCCTTCTTGAAATAAAAAAGACCCTAAATAGGTTTGAGATGAGATAATGCTACCTATGAATGCTTATATTGGTGATGCTTTAATGTTTGCATAAATGCTCATGTGACACTTGCTTTTTATCCTTCAAAGTGAGTTTTACATGAATTCTAAATGTATTTACCTTTCATTACCCATTAATCCAGCCTGTTTTCCTTTGAAAGAAAAAAAGGATTTTAAAGAAGCAGGGAAGAAGCTCACAAATCAATTGCCTCCCACACAAATCAATTGCCTCTGTCAGATGACAACAACTGGACTTGTTTTTAAGTAAATGGACTTGTTTTTAAGTCATTGGTGAGCAAGAGATCAATACAAGCAGCCAAACTCAAGGTTGGATGACTTTTTCAGACCTGCAAGATAGGCTTTGTACCCTAAAATTCAGAGGAAGGTGAGAGGATGTGAAAGACCCAAGATTATGACCAAGGATTCTTTCAGATCCTCAAATTCACAGAAAAAAACCCCTGCATTTAAGACTTGCCACCTTAGAAACTGAAGTCCTGGCAGCAAGCAGTCCTACCTACCCCTCCTTTCATCCAAAATAAGGAAAGAGCCAGTGTCTTTTGAAGACCTTTGAAGCTCCCTATGCTGGGAGAGGGCTGATCATTAATGACCAGAGGAACACCAGGCAGAACTAAAAGCAATGGGACTGGCTCCCATCCGCAGCTCCAGACATTATTCCTGGAGTCTGAAGAAATTTTTCATCTGTATTTCAATTTTTTTGTTTTTTAAAGGAATGCCATCCAGGCATCCATAGAACTGAGGAAAGCATATCACCCGACAAAGGCTTTTCTCCTGGTTTTCAGTGTTCTATAGTGTGTGCTTTTGAAATCAAAGCTCTAATCAGAGTTCCTTCCACATGCACCAAAGGCCAAAGTACAGTCCAAAATTTGATCCAAATCAAAACCAAGACTGCCAACTTCTGCTATTACATCCAGCAACCTTGATTAATTCAAGGCTTGAATATTCTCAGTAGAGCAAGGGTAAGTGTAATACCCTGTGCTGATGTCCAAGCACCTCCCTCAGCTGAACGTTACTCCCAACTGGAGGTTTAATTAGCAATAATTACTTGCTTTTCTTAGGCCTTTATTTGCACATATTGATAAATCTAATGGGTTAAAGGTGTACAGAGCAAAGCACTCAAGACCCTAATCAATACAGCACTCAGTGTGCTAACTTTCAAAGGGCTGGCAGTAAATTTATCCATAAAGTATCATCTGGGAATCTCAGTGCATGGGTTAAGATGTGGATGAGGAAGAGGAAGAGGAAGAGGAAGAGGAAGAGGAAGAGGAAGAGGAAAAGGAAGAGGAAGAGGAAGAGAAAAGAGAAAAGAGAAAAGAGAAAAGAGAAAAGAGAGAAGAGAAAAGAGATCTCCTGATTTCATCTGAGGAGAGCACTTGAGCTGCAGCCCACTGGCCCCCCCTGCTCCCAGCCAAGGACTACCCCTCTGCACATATGAAATTAGCTTAGGATCACCAGAAAGCTTCAGCATTTGCCTTTTATAACTTTGTTTATTGATACCTCTTAACAAGTTTGTCCTAAAAAATGTAGGAAATTGAGAAGTCTATGGGATCTGCTAATGAAAGGTTTAATTGAGGCTGATGCTGCATCTGGGTTGGGTTTATTCATTTATGCTGTTGAACACTGATGAGCTCATCAGCAAGTTATGTAAAACAATCCATATTCTGCAACATGAAAAGCAAAATTATTTTCAGCAATCCATGTGAAAAAAGCAAAATGCATCTCCAAAGCCCTTTCAATTTTGCTCCCTGGGTGCATTTGTTTCAGCAGCCTCACTCGCTATCTATGTCCTGAATCTTCTCACAACTGTGGTCCACAAAAAAAAACGGGGACAGAGTAACTAAACACTGATTTCAACTTACAAAACAAAGTTGTTCACATTTGCTAGTAAAACAATTCATATTCCTGTTGGACTGAACTTCAAAACACCTCTGTTAACTCACACCATAGATAAAGCTCTACAAATAGCTTGTTGCCCTAAGACCAAAACAAATGATCCAGTTTAAAAGGCATCATTCCCTCCTTATCCTCTGAACGTTATGCATGCCAAAGGAATTAGAAACAAAATTCGTGGGTTTATCCTCTATTTTCCTCAGAACTACCAAACCCACAGGCTTCTGAGAGATCTCCAGTGCAGACGAGTGCAGCAGCCTCAGCTGTGCAGTATGGGGAAAGAAAGACAGAATAATAAAATGGTTATTCAGCTCTTCAGGTAGGTGAAAGTGCAGGATGTATTACAGTCAGCAACTCCCCAGGCTCCACCTGAACTCCTGCTCCTGGATTATCATTGCTGACACTCTCCCCAAGGCACAGGATTACAAATATTCCCTCTGAAGCTTGTCATTAGGCATTCTAAATAAACTCCAGAACAACCCCAAAACTGAAGATATTTTAAGTAACAGATGACTATGAAAAATACAAAGTGAATGTAGGAAAAGACCATGACCTTAACGAGGCTTTTCCTTAAACCATCCTTTCTTGAACAATCTGTTTTTAAACTCCCAAGTTTTTTAAAAGTTAAACAAAAAGGTTTAAAGGGTTAGTAAAACCTGATGGTTTGTTCATGCCAAACATGTCACATAAACTTTTGTTATAGGTGTTTTTTCTAAGAGAAATTACAGAGGAAGCAGAGATGGCTTTAATTAAAACAATGTAAAATGGACTTTAAGTGATTATTTACGTATGGTTTAAGTACTTATGGGAGGAGTGGGAAGACAGCTGGACAAATATTGAACACTATCAGTTTCTCCCTCCTTTAGGACAAAGACTACCCACTCTTACCTAATTCTAACAACAAGTATTATTTGAAGAATTACCAATTGCTTCTGAAGCAAAGCTTAGTCATCAACTAAGCATGAAATATCAGAGTATTTTTCTAAATATACAATGAATTCCAGATTTCCTGAACAACAGTAATAATTAAATATTTTTATATTTATAAGATGTAGCACTAAAGTAACAAACAGTATTCTTAGAAATAGGCACTTTCATTTAGAATAAAACATAAATTCATTAAAATCCCCTCAGAAAATGAAGCTTAGCAGCTCAGGGATGTGCGATGGACATCTCACAGGGGTAGCAACTTTAGGAGATAGGAGATGTGTCTGCCCAATAAACCGGTGTCTTAAATCAAAGGACTGTTGGTGCGTAAGTCACTTTATGAGGGAAAAGCAAACATGTAATTGCTGATAAAAGCCTTGCTCACAATTGATGCGTATTGTCCAAAAAACAAAGTCCAAACCAATTAAGTTTATTTGAACAGAAGCTGATGTAAACCTTCCACCCTCAGCGGTGAACACAGCCAACGTGCCTGGGGCCCTGACAGGGTGAGGGGCTGGGTTCACACTCTGAGCGTGACTACAGGTCACAAAATTCCCCTAAAGCTTTTCAGGTGACCTGGATATGCCGTGGTTGGGGAACCACAGGGCATTCTGACACCGGGAGGTGCCGTGGGTGGCTACCGACAGCTGCCAGAGCTCTGGTGCAACAGGACGGCGGGCAACACCTTGGGAAAACAAGCCCTGTCCCTGGGAAAACATACCCTGCTCCAAAACCTTCTTCAAGGACCCGTTTGTAAACAGATCAGCATCTTGATAGCTAATGTCCTCCATCAGACCCAGCCCAGCCCAGCAGCAAAGCTGAGACGATCCAAGTGCTGCCCAGCTGGGCAGACAGCGGGACTCGGCCACCAGCACCTCACCACACAAACACGCCTCTCCTGGCAGATGTGACTTCACAACCAGGCACTGCAACAAGGACTGCAATTCAGTGCCCAGAAAACAACAGGAGACTTGATCCTTCCCACGTGAAAATGAAGAAATAAAGCGTAAGGCAAGCTAAGCTTCAGCCACGGTTTCATGGAGAAAAGCCTGAAGGTGCCAAGTTGAAACTCTGATAAAAAAGGAGATGCTGTGGTGCTCCCTCTCTGTGAGTGTCTCCCCCACTACTCTTCCACCAGGCACAGAGCCAGCCACCATGACAGAAGCTGAATTTGTAGGGAAACATCTTCCCTGCTAGAATGAGGAGAGACTCCTCTGACCCCCAGCTGCCACAACACAAGGCAAAAGGGTTTCTCCTCCCTGCACTCCCTGCAAAACATCATTTTGCAGAGGTAGTTCATACATTCATAATCCTGGTGTGGAACTCACCTCATGCAGGCACAAATGCTTCAATAAATTATACTGTGTGCACAGGGGACAGAGGGCAGAATATCATGCCAGAAATAGCCCTGTCTCCACCATTGTTTACTGTTTTTCTTTCATTTTCATTTCAAATACACTTCAGAGATAAGCATAAAAGACATTTTTTTCTCTTTCCAGGTCAGATACAATGAACTTGTCCTGAAAGAATTTAACCTTGTTCTCCAGAAACACTACAAAAACAAAGCCTTCCTCATGCTGAGAAGAACAGAAACAAAACCATAACTTTAAAATCTGGCTGCTGTGGGCTGAGCTCTGCTGTTCAAAAGCCAAACACTTTGCTCATCCTCACCAGGCTGCACCCAACAGCTACAGCTCAGCACTTCAACATTGTCTTCTGCTCTTTTTTTTGGTCCATGTCAATACACGCAACATTATGATGACACAGACAGCTGATAACATCAAAATATGAGGATGTGGGAAGTTTTTTTAAGTTGGTATCAGCCACAGTGCAGGACTTGGCCAGACAACTCCTTCCACAGAAAGCCACACAATGAAATACAGAGGTTTTCCCTCAGCCATGAATTACCTGATAGGTAATTTCAAAGAGAAATATTTACAAATTTTCTAAGAAGCAAAGGCACACAACTCTTGCTGGTTTACAAGTACAACAAATATTCCTGTAAAGGAATATTAAAAATATTACCAATAAAACCTTAACTAAAATGTCTCTCTTTTTGACCATGTATTTCCTGGTACATTTTTTTCAGGCAGTTTCTGAATTCTGAGTATCAGCAGGGCTGTTCCCTGGCATGAAACTCCCTCACCCAAGGAGTGCACAGGATCAACAGGGAAAGCAGGCTAAGTTAAGCTAGAAGTTCAAGACACAGAGGTCAGCAGGCATTCCTGTGGATTTATCCCTGGTGAAAAAACTCCATAGATAGTGCTGGCTGCTTCCTGCTCAGACAGAAAGGAATTCATGTTGCCATTGTAGGTGATGCTTCAACGTTGAATAAATGGTTGGTTTTTAGAACACACTGACATTTTCCAATGAAAAGATAAAACAACCTGGGTTTAATTCTGGCTGTCTTCACAGTCATGCTGTCAAATCCAGTCCCTCCTGCTCCAAAGACCACACAGTCAGCAACTGGATACATAACAGTTTCCTACAGTTTTTTAAGACAGAATATCTAGGTAATTTTATTAACCCTATGATAAACCTTTTATTCTGTAATGAGTATTCACTGCAAAAATATTGATATTATGTTACATTTATTCCACTTATTCAATTTAATATTAAATTATTCCATGTTTTTAAGATATAAAAGAACCACTTGTTAAAAAAACCACCAAAGACTAATAAAGGCAAAACAGTCTCAGGCAAAAGAAAGAGAAAGGAAAGCAGAATTAAAGAGGTTTAATTGTTTTTGCAGAAGTGTTCACATCTTTGGGTCCAAGTCTAGAAAACTACTCGGAGCCACTCAGAAATATTTCTGTGGGCAACAGATGATCAATTGGTGGATGAAGATTTTGTTTCATTTAGAGCATTACAGAAACAAACTCCCCCTTTTTTAACCTATATAAAAGTATTTTTCCATTATTTGTATAACAACTTTAATATATGTACAATCCTCACCAAAAATTACACTCACCTTGAATTTCCTTCTTGTTTTAAACACTGAGAAGTCAAAGTATAAAAGACACAGGAGGGAACAGGACACCACTCCCGCTCTGGAGAGGAACAATCAGCAAACTCTCAGCTTTTACTAAAGGATAATGTTACAGGCACAGCTGTTACAATGTCACCGAGTTCACAGGAGACAAATACCTCACTAAAAATCCCTTTCACAGCAAACCCTTCCTCTTCACCCCTTCTCACCACAGGCGACAAAACCTTTAAATAGTGTGACCTCCCGAAAGAGGCAGGAGAAGGCTGCCACCCAAAGCATCGGTGTGTGTGGCTTCGGAGGGATCAAGGGGCAGCACAGGAAAAGATGATGAACAGTCGTGTTCACCGAGGATGCACAGCAGGGGTACCACAAACAAACTTCTCTTTGCTGCATCACTGAACTTGGAAGGTGGCTATGGAGGTGCTGGCTGAGCAACCAACAGGCTTTTACAAATATTTGTGCAATAAACCACACAGAGGAGTATTCACCCCAAGCCCCGTTAGCTGCAGTGCTTAAGGCACTCTTTGTCAGGCTGAATCTGCCCTCTGAACCACCCGAGCCACTCCCTGGAGAAGCCTCTCCCTCCACTGACCACACAAGGAACCTACAGAGGCAAGACTCAACACAGCCCATACAGAGGCAATTATGACTGCCAGAAATTACGTGGGGAATAAATCTTCCCAGATGTCACCTTGGAGTGACACCTTGTACTTCTTGGAGACAGCCATTTCAATTTTGTGTTTTGTATTGTTTTGTTTTCTTCGCTGTTTTTATTCCAACTGCCCATCAGGTCACATTAATTTTGTATCCTCCTAGGGAAAAGATCTCTCCCAAGGATATCTCTGGCACCTTGGATACAAGCTCCAGGGAACTGTTGCCACTACCAACAAACTTGAAGAAATAGCCCCAAGGGGTGTATCAGAATCCATAGCAGAAGGGGAAAAACACCCTGCTTGCAGATGGAGACTCGGTGGGTCCAGCCAAGCTGCAAAAGAATGAAGTTCTGCCATGTCTCAGGAGAACAGCATCTGTCAGGAATTTCACTGATGTGCTGGCACTGAACTCGGGAAACAAATCCTCTCCTTCAGCTGCTGGAGGGAGGCGGAACAAGCCAAACCCTGAGTAATTCCACTCCTTTCCCCGTAATTCACATTTTCTGACACCATCCCAAGCCCCTGTGTAGCAGGGAAACAGGCAGCCCAGTGTATGGAGGCTACACTGGGGAAGATGAGCATCGCACAGAAAAGCTGGAATTCAATTCCTCATGGAAGTAAATAAACCCCTGCAATATTTTCAGAAATCCTGCTGTAACAACACCTCTTTGAGGCAGTAATATTGCTCCATTTCAGCTACATCCTCAGTGAAACACAAGCTATTAGTACAACAGTAATTCAGCACCTCCAGCCTTATCTTGCTCTCTGGACTCTTTTACAAAAAACAAGGCCAGCTTTAGAGACAGAACTTTAGCTGAAAGAACACAAAACCCCAGGGATTTGCCCAGGAAGCTTGACCTCAGGTAGGTGTTGCAGGGATCAGCCCCAGGAAGAGCCTGTGGCCTTCTTTTTGAAGTAGGAGATAAAAAATAAACTATTTTGAATCTCTGAGATTAACAATGAATAACCTTTCAAAAATCAGTAGACGTCCCCTTTTATTTCAGATGCTGAAAATTAGCCTTTGTCAAGCCAACACAGCTATTTAGATATTACAGAACCAGATTTTCTGTGTTTCGATATTTATATTTGTAAAAGCTCTCCCACTCAAAGATTTATTTCCAGCCCCTGCCCCAGTTTCCCAGTAAGTTAGTTTCTGGTGCTTTTGGCCAATTGATCCTTACATGAGCCATGAATTAGGAGAAAAAAGAAACAATTATGGCATGCTTATAGTTTGTCATTAACTTGTTTGTTGGCTTTCTCAAACTTCACAACCCCTCAAAAGAAAGCTTTTTTAATTGCTGAAAACAAGATATGCTTCAGGTTAGGAAGAACTAGGAATCCAACCTCACTGGGTTAGAGACAGCACAAACCCTTGCCAGCACCATCCCTCACAGGATAACATCAGCTGGATCATGGTACTAACCACTCTCATACCCCAAGGAGGAGGATCCTGTTCTACCTGGGACTCCAATATGGTTCCAGAATCACAGGAGGCTTTGCCATGTTCTGGGATCACAGGATGGGAAATGCAGAGCCCTGGTGCCACAAGGGATGTCTAAACATGATTCTGAGTTGGTTCTGCTCTTCCACCTGGGGCCATGGCCTTGAGGTCTGTGTGCAATGCATTTTCCACATTTTAGAAAATAATTTCAAGCCCAGAACAAGACTGGTAAGAATTGCTTCCTGAACAAGTTAAAGGCCAGGGAAGTTAGGAGAATATTGTTCTGTATTTCTACTTTCAGAGAGTTCCTTACCAGTGTTCACTTGAAACCCATGTCCAGAAGCAGAGCTCCATTTGTATTTCAGTGATCAGCCCTTCTACACAGGCAGATTCCCTTGTCAGAAGCTGCTCTCGTGCAGTACAGCAGTACAAAGGAGTAAGGAGCTGATAAGCACTGAACAAATAATTAAAAATTAGTTTATTCTCAGGTAAATAGCACTGACATTGTAGTGGGGATTAGATATGCCTCTTTTTTCAGCACCTTGGAATCAAAGCAATAAAAAACATCTTACAAAAATGATTTGACAAGTACATGCAGGCAGTGTGACAGTGTTTAAGATCACCATGGTACCTGACTGCAGTGCTGTTCAATGATGACAGTGACAGCAAGCCAGAAATCTGGAGGTTTTTCAAACAAGACAAGCTCCAAGGCTCCCTTTTAGATTCTGATTTCCTTGGGTGGGGAAAGAAAGGGGAGGCAAGTGCACAAAAAAAAAAAAAGATGTGATGATGATTGTGTTGAGTCCCTGGGGGCTAGAAATAATTCCAGGGTGATGCAGCTTACACTAATAAGCAATTCAGAGATTTAAAAGCAGCACATACTCCCCCTCTCCCCCTTAAAACATCTTCTTAACATAGGAATCATTGGAAATTAAATGCTAAAGGAGAAGCAATATCTTTGAAGATACACAAATACAGTACAAAAGAGCATCTTTGTAAGGTTAGGATTGGGCCTATCCTTCATAAGCATCACATATGGGATTAACCCATAGAATCACAGAATGGATTAGGTTGGGAAAGACCTCTGGGATCATTGAGTCCAACCCATAAGCCAATACCACAGAGTCAGTCAGACCATGGCACTGAGTGCCAGCTCCAGTCTTCCCTGAAACGCCTCCAGGGACAGTGACTCCACCACCTCCCTGGGCAGCCCACTCCAAAGCTTCACCTTTTCTGTGAAGAAATTCCTTCTAAAAATTCCAGAAAATACCGTGGAAAGAAAGTCAACAGCTCCTCCCAATTTAGTTCCACCAACAAACTTCCTTAGTATCCCTTAACACCTGCATCCGAGGTGTTTATGGAGATGCTGAAGAGCTCTGGGCCTGAGTGAAACCCCACTGGTGACAGGTTGCCAGCCTGATGTCACCCCATGCAGCGTAACCCACTGAAATAACCAGCTCTCTGTCCTTGCAAGAACCTCAGAAGAAACAAGCTCTGGGTATCTCCAGGGCCTCCTCCACCCTGGAGATTTCTCTCGTTGTCAGTAATTGATAATTTGCTCCTGGCACACCCACACACAGCAACTTGGCAGGGGTGCAGCCTTATGAGTTTGAACACAAGTTTCCAAAAAAAGCCCATGGGCTTGTATGTTTGTGAGGGGGTGAGCTACACGAGTAGCTAACACATTGCAGTCACTCAAATGGGAAAATAAGATAGGAAGGAAGATAAGAAGAAGAGGAGACAAAGTGAAGAGCAGAAAAAGCCAGAACAGCTTGTTTTAGCCAGCTGTTTGTGCAAATGGACGGCTGCACATGAAACCAAACACTGAGAATTTATTAGAGGCATGAAGATGTGCCATTAGCTTTGTAAAGTATGAGATTTTCAGCCCATGAACACCACACAGAACTTACAATGGTAACTGTAAGATGCAACTTCTTTAGTGGTGTAACATACCCATGATCATAAAACCTGGTTTTGTTCTGCTTAGGTTGTTATGCTATTACTTTAATACTCAAAAATACCCTGGTAGGACATGAAAATCTCCTTCTGCTTAACCACAAATCTGGATTGTACAGGTAAAGCACTTTGCTTCCACAGAAAAAAGCCCACATCTTTTTGTCAGCATCTGACTCATTGTTTTTCACCTGATTTGTCTGTAATTAATACCAGCCAAGTCTAAAGACTAAAGACAAGCCTGAGATAAAGGTTTGCGTGTACAGACGAGTGTGAAACCATGGACAAAAGACGTGTTTATAATTTCAAGTGTAAGAGATCTCCATGTTCTCGTTTTCAGCACAAAAAGTCATGTTCCATCCACTTTGACCCAACACCTGCCTTCATCAAAAATACCACTGGGGTTCAAAAGGATGCTGGCATTTGCATTAACAGTGCTCACACTGTGAAGCATGTTTACCACTGAGGTGAGAAAAAGAAAACATACTTATTTCCATGTGCAATGGACCCATTTGTTCATATTCAGTTCTCAAAATCTATTTTCAAGTAAGGCCAACTCACAATAAAGGTCTGAAGAGGGAGATTAGTGCAGGCTGCAAATAGATGACAGATGAGGTGAGGGGGGAGAGGGGAAGGGATAATGACCCTTTGGTTTGCTGATGTTCAATGAGGCATCTGAAGACTTCATCCAGCCCGTGCACAATCGATTGTCTCAGTAAATCCATTAAACCCCTTGACAGCATCCTGTTTGAAGCTGGGATTGCCACATGATTCACTGCTCCAAAGGGGAAAAGCCATCAGAAGGAAGGAGCAGTGTCCTCATGCACCCTGCAGCCACACGTCCTGTCACCAGTGAGAGGTTCCACTGCTCCAGACCGAGGGACAATTCCAACTGACAGGGTGAGCACGTCTTCATTGCAGCTACAGCTCACTTAAATGCAAACAGGCTGCTTACTTTCAACTGCCCTCTGCCCAATTCTAATCAGGTCTCCAAGGTAATAAGCCTTGTTTGAGTTCACGTGTACCTCAGCTAGCAAAGCTGGTTCTTAGCATAATCATCACTATGAACAAAATTTTACAGCTTAGCTACACAAATGTACCACACAAAGCTCATCACTTCAAATATATTAGAAGAGACAGGTGCCAAGTAATTCTTCTGTATTCCACCCTTGTTTTTAAAGCTCTGTTCACTAAATCCACAGAATTTTAGACAAGGATTTTCACTAAAAATTTCAAGTGAAAATTTCATACACCGCTTTAAAAAAAAACTAAACACCAAACCACACATAACCATAAGAATACAATCTATTCACAGCTTCCCAGAAAAATCAGCTGTGCTGCAGAGCAAGAACCACACGCTGTTTCCATAACACAGCACTGGGGCTCAGTGGGATGATGTAAAGCAACAGCACAGGGAGACACTCTGCAAACCTGAACCTTCCCCAGGACAGCCTCTGTGCCTTGATGTGCCCATGGGCAGCTTTAACCTAGGATACTTTGTGGTCTTTTGCTGTGTTGCACAACTCCAGTCAAGGAAAAAAACCCAGTAGCTCTGCTGATACAAAACAAGGAACCAAGTTTGGGAGTGAGGAGGAAACCAAGGGAACAAAAAGATGGAGGGAAGAGCAAAACAGCACCCTGAGGGGCAGAAGGGAAAAGAGGAGAGGCAGAAGTAATGAAAGCAGAACCAGCAGAGAAAGAGAAGAGAAAAATGGGGCCTCACACACAGCAAGGCAGGTTGTGCTGCTGCCAAGGGGAGACATCTGCAGCTCAGGACCTGCTGGACTCTGAGCCCACTGCATGATTGCTTTCTCCTTTAGCAAAGCCTGAGAGTGACTGACCTTATGGATTAGAGCGCATGCAATATAAGCAAATTACTACATTTTACTAAGTGCAAAAAGTTATTGCTTCACACTTGAACATTTGGAAAAAGGAGGATGTTCAGAGAAGGATAGAGGATGAATAATACCTGGAAGTGGCATGGAGCACAGGTCTCTGGGGAAACCACTTCAGATAAAAGGCAGCATTTGACGTAGATTCTAACAACGGGGAAAGGAAAGAGTAGCACTAAAAGCCATTTCTCAGATTTTGGATTTGGGGGATATTAATAATCTACTCCAATATACCTCCATTTCACATATTCTCTGTCTGAAAAAAAAATCCCACTAATATTTTCTCCAGTAGCTTACAGATGAGTGTTCTGCCATTATAATGCATGGAGCCATTAAATAAACTTCTTTGCCCACAGGTAAATGTTCTTGTGTGCATACAGGAGGCCCAAGCCAACATTTGTCCAGGTGATAAGTCACTGTGTGTTCCACGTTCTTTCCAGGCTTAGCCAAAGGCTCCTGGGGGCTGGTTTGCAGGACTGATGCCCATCAATGCCATGGCTGCACTGTCTGAGATGTACCCGGGCAATACCACAAAGGCTCTGCACTCTGGGAACTTGGGTTGAGGGTTTTTCACACCAGCCACCAGAATGAATGGAAATCCTTTTGTTTATGTTCTCCACCTTCAGATTGTATCCTTGAAATGGGAATTAAAATACCATCATAACTGATTATAAGTACTCATTTATGAGTTTTTTACAGCAGTAAGAGGGGCTGTGTGGGAGCCTCCACAATAATAAATACTATTGCAATAAACTACAATGAAATTAATAATTTTGTATTCAAAGCACAGCAAAAACAAACATTAAACAAAGAGAGAATGAATGAAGAAGACAAATTACTTAGCAGCACCCTTTCAACAAACCTCTTATTATTCTGGGCAGTGAATGAAACGGAGTCAGTGTGGGAGAGAAAACAAACACACAAGCAGAGCCAAGCAAAGGGCACAGAAGAAAGGAGGGCGCGGAGGAGCCGCGCTCAGGCGGGGAATGCTGCCAGATGGGGAGGGCGCTGAGGCAGCAAAGGAGAGGCCTGCTGACAACTCCCTGTCTTCAGGAGAAAGCCCTGCCCTCTGACAGGACACGGGGCTGTTGGACACTGCTGTGGGGCTGCTGGACACTGCTGTCACTTCCTAGGATGGGACATGATGAGCCAGGCTGACCTGAGCACAACAAGTATCTGAAGTCAGTGTAAATTCCTGGCTGGCAGCAAATCTCATGTTCCCTGTTTGCACATAGAAGCATGGCCATCCTCAGCCCTCTGGCCAGGAGCTCTGTGTGCTGCCCCGGGGAAAGGCAGGAGATGAAAACTCTCCTGGCAGCCAGAAGAGTTTGTGGAGAGCTCTGCACGGTGTCATGCAAATGCACCAAAAGGGGTAGAAGGAAGGACCAGGCTTGGAGCACAACACCTCACCTCTCACAGCCCCTTCCAAAAATCCTCTTCCAAAAAGCAAAGCCAGAGAACAGCAATATCTCTTTGAAAGAAAGTACTTGCCTGCTCAGAGCAAAAGCCAGTGCTTTAGAATAAAACACTAAGATTTGCTGAACACAGTTTTCTAACCAGGTAGCTTCTGCACAAAGATCATGGCAAGCCAAAATCTCTCAGACAACCCAAAGGCCACTGGGATGTGACAGCATCACCTAACACCCAAGTCCCTCAAACTAAGTTCTCCAGCAGCTCTGGAGAACAATCCCCTTCAAAGGTGAGCAAGTCCTGTTGATCTCCAAGCTCTGTGCCTGGAAAAACAAGCCTCTTCTTTTCTTTACTGCCTCCTTCCCCAGAGAGCAGCTCCAAGGCCTTGAAACCGACCCATTTGTCCATCATCTTCCAAACCCTTGCTCTCAGCTGCAGGCATTGTCTTTCTTCTCCCTTAGCACCCACCCAGCTTGACTTGGTGTGCTTGCAGAGGAAAGTGTTGGGGAACAAAGTGGCCCAGTCACACCTCATATCCAGACCATGACATATCTCAGTGCTCCTGGATCACAGCTTATCCATGCTGTTAATTGTCATGCAAAGCATTTGGTGTGCTTAAACCTACAAGTACTTCTGCTCAGTAAAACTCAGTGCTTGTTCAATATGACTTTTAAAAAGAAACTCACATTTAAAGAGGTTTTCTTTATAATTTAATTTATAACTTGCATTAATTTTTAGCCCAAGAGTTTTGATTAAATGCAAATACGGGTCTCTCACCCAGCAGCCTGCACTTCTTTGGCTGACAGTTTAATGACATTCACTCAACTACACTTCCCACAGTGTAATGGGAGGTGCTGCATTTATTTTCTGCTTTTACTTCCTAAAAAAATGAAGGCTGGGGCAGTTTGCCTCCACTGCCCTGAGATGAACAAAGTGACGAGGTTTTATCCATACCACTCACTTGAGAGGAGCTGTCAAGCTACATTAATCACTAGGCAGTTCAGACAGGCTGGAATCGTATCTCAGCAAACCTGAGGCTCCTACAGCTGACCTAGTAATGCCTGCTTTCCTTTGGAGTCCATATTATTTGAGGGAATAGTCAAAGGCAGAGAGATTTATCATTCCCTCAAGCAGCCTGGGTTTCTCCAGCTCCTCTCTGGTGAGCTCTGGGTGACCAGCAGGATGCAGACACAGCTCATTGCTCAGCTCAGTCTCCAGTGAGAAGGAGTATGTGAATCCACACTTCTCTTTCACATTCTCACAGCAGTAGCTATCACAAAAGCCAATTCTGTCAAGTGGCGTGTCTCTTTGTATAATCAAGATATTTGTAGGCAGGAACAGGTTCCAGTCTAATTAAATTTGATCAGACTTGAGCTTTCTCCCAGACAGTTGCACTTCATAGCTGTCTCAGAGCATCATGGTGATACTTACTGGGAAACATGAGATTTCCCTTTCTGTAAAAGTAGGTGGTTTACAATTAGCTGCAGACAACTCAAAACGTTTGCTTAGAGCAGAAATGTAATTTTCTGAAAGGGGTTATTGGTCCTGACCATGATGCACTGCACTCCTGATCTGTCACACCTCATTACTTCAGACCAAGGAAGTCAGGCCAGTGTAACTGGCTCTAACTGGATATGTTAGAGACTCCTCAATGCTGAGTCCTTTTAAGAAGCTGCCTTCCAGGCTGAAGTCTTCCAAAAAAAAGCAATTATCAAACTCATTTTCTCAAGTCCTGTGGCGTATTTACAGGTTAAATGGAATGAAATTTTTTAATAGTCCTTAAGTACAGCTTCACTTTTGAGGGTGATTCAACAGAAATGGAATCAATTGACTGAAAAGTTTCTTGCCTGTAAGCATTCAAATACCACTTCAGGGGTTTAAAAAAAATCTGGATATTATAGCAGCTTTGCATGTTCAACCAAGATTCAGAAGCTGTCGAATTCTAATTCCAGTAGTAATTTGTATCTCATTTAGTTAGGCCACTGCAAATTAAATACAGGGCAAGCACATCCCTGATTTGCATTGGTGGAGCTTGGCCATATTCGAACACGAGGAATCTTTTCTCTTTTCATCTACTATCTGCTTGTCTAACTCCACCTAATGCAGTCTGGGAACTCAAATTACAATACCACAATCCTCACTAGGTCTCCACTGATGCAATTTATTACAATTCAATCATTAGGAATGTGACAGTGTGTACAAGGAACACGGATTCCCAGCACAAAGGTCCTTTGGTTGGGCATAGTAAGGGTAAAAAGCACCACAAAGTTACTTCTGTACATAAAACAAGAGGTTTTGTACTCTTCTTGTGATTTAAAAGGGGAAAAAAACCCATGAAAAATTTGTATTGAGTATGGCTATTTCTAAAATTGGGACTGTATTTCAAGCATTTATTAACCAAATTAGGCATATGCAATTTAAATTATGCTTTCCTTGTCATATTAACATATTAATGAATCTACATCAGTGAGTTGAACTAAAAATATATTGAAGATTTGCATGTCTGATTATCTCTGTGGAGTTTTGCAACTGATAATTTGAAAGGAGGACAGGAAAAAACCCCTTGTGTCAAGGTCTATGCAAAATTACAGCTGCAAGAAGTTTCTTAATCAAAGGATTGTCTTGTACCTTTTGTAAGTTAGAATCTCTTTTTAAATGAAGAGGATTTGCTCCAGGAACTATGTTCAAAGTAGTAATTTCCTCAAGTAGTATATAGGACAATGATGTCTTAACCAAAAGCACTTGTCAGTGATCTCCTCCCAACCATCTCCTTTCAGAGAACAGCAGGGAAACTTCTGCTTCACCCCACTGCCTCTGTAAGTATTAAAAAAACCCAAAAAAACAAACAACCAAAACTGGACCAGGTACATGCAAGGAAACAGAGAAAGCTATTTTGAGGACGAAATTGTCAACACCACCCAACTTCTTGTAAGTTTATTTTATTTTATTCAATCACTAACTATTGAATAATTTAAAAAAAAATCCCTGAACAATAAATGAGTTTATTTGTTAAAGCTGTGAGTAAGTCAGGACTGTAGCTGTTCCCAGACTTACAGGATCACTTCAGGCAACTCAGCCAAGCTGTGGCTCAGCTCACCACATTTCCCACTAACACTAGACAAAATAAGCAGGCAAGGAATAGGACCAGTATTTCAATCACGCTTCTCATTACTGCTGTCACAAATCCATGTAGCTGAGAAACTTTCTAGAAACAAAGAATATCAATGCTGTGAAAGCATCAAGATTCCCCCATCCCTGCAATCTGCGCAGATTGCCACCTCCAGATCTCTTTTAGATCATCTCCATATCAGATACCTTTTCCACCCCTCTCCAGATGAACTCTACAATTCAAAACTCATCCAACAGCCGTGCCTCTCATTTTCTATTCCTCCTCCATTCTTGGAAGAAAAATTGGCACTTCAGAGAAGTTATCCTCAGCATTCAAGGAGAGCTGCTTCATTTCTGTTCAAGAGATCACTAGTTAGAATTTAAAATGGTGGCTCTTTCAACATGTATGCTTAAATGAACATTTTTTTTCAAGGAAAGACAGAGCTCTCAATTTCTTTTGCTCAATTTTGCCCTCAACTTGTCCCTTCAACAAACAGATCCATACTAAAAGTAATGTGGGTGAAAAAAAAAAAGGGTGGGGAGGGAACAAAACAAATTTCATTTGGACTCACTCAGCCACTTTCAGCTCCATGAACATGTCACTGCTGGGGCAGCACAAGGCTGAGGACACGCAGCAAAAGTCAGCAACTTTTCAAGTCCACCTGGCAGCAAGGAAAAAACCTGACACCAAAACCACTCTCTCAAACCCACTGGTGATCTTCTGTGGCAGTTCCATTTACTGCCTTTCTTTCAGTCTACACTTTGACAAGATGAAGCCAGCATACCAAGGAGCAGACAAATCCATTTAACATAGAGGTAAGTGAACCTGCAAAAAAAAGGCTTTGTTTCCTACAGTCTCCATTCACTCCCTTGGGAAAAGGCACAAGCTTCTCCCAAAACTTCTCTGCTGGCCTCTAGATGTCCCTAAGCAGCACTGCTAGTGGTTTGTAACAGCAAGAGCAACTGCAACAGGAGGGAGAGCCTGCTTTTATCCAAACAGGGTGCCAGTATTCCCAGCCTTTCACATGCTGATTAACTGCATTTCTGTGCAGGGAGCTCACAGCACCTCAGCATTAATGCTCAGCTATCAACTGCCAGGGACAGCTTTGCACACCAAGGGACTCCAGCCAGCTACCTGTGGAATCACTCTGTCAGAGGTTTTGTAAACGGAATGGTATGAAGAAAAGAAAAGAACAAAAAAAATGTTTATCTTTTTTCATTTTTAACCAGGATGAGTAGAAGCTCTAAAGGGATGAAAAGCCCTAGTTTGCAGAAACTAGATTGGAAATACCTGCTCCATGAAAATATTACACTGAGAATTAGCCATGAACTGAAGGGATTTTGTTTTGCCACTTCTGTTGCATCAATTCTTGCACAGCAAAAACTGGGGTCCATCTTTTATGAAAAGTATACAAATATATATAGATACACACATATATTTAAGATAGAATAAAGAGAATCCAAAAGATTAAGCAGCAAAAAGAGTCATGCTCTATAAGTGTTTCTCCCCAGTTACGTGCTAGCTTTCTCCTTTTGTAACTTCTAGCACCTTCTCCTGCAGTAGCTCTTCCTAATAAAATAAAGAACCTGTTTGATCTTACTTGCACCCCAAATACCAATACTCAGAGATCTCAAAAGAGATCATGACAAACCTGAAAGGATCTCCAAAGGACTTCTCAGCAGCAACATGTAGTGTCAAGAGGGGCAAGGCTGGCCAACTGGCAAAACAACAATTTTAAATGTATTTGGCCAGGCCAGGCCTGTAAAAACAAGATGCCTTGTTAGCCAATGCAGTGGGCATTTATGTTCATAACAACTCCTTTTTTTCCTGAGTTTCCTAAGAACAAATTACTTGCTTATGTTGATATCCAAGTCCTCTGAAGAACACAGATGGACAACACCACCAGAGCTAAGACGCAAAGAGGCTTTGATTTGCTGTATACAGGCTTTTCAGCAAAGAAATTTCCACCTTTTAAAAATATTTTTCAAGAACCATGAAAAACTTTTGACTTCTGTTAGAAAGATGATAGTGAAGATTACAATTTTTGGTCCTTCAATTGCATTTCACCTCAGTTACAGTCTGGCTTTGCTGCAGGGTCATGCAGCCAAATAGTGCCAGTCTGGCATTCTGTGCAAATGCAGTGCTTTAATTTGCACGTTTGCACACACTCTCCACACATCCCCAAGTCCGTGGTGGTGAGAATTGCACAGACAGTGGGACTGCCTGTGATTATTTACACAACAATAGAGCAAGTGTCACACAGAAACTGCTCTGCCAACCTGCCTCAAACAGAACAATTCCTTTGGTGATGGGGGAGATGCAATTTAGGGTCCCAACCCCAAGCAAAGGTATGTGATGAAACACTTTTGCTGAGACAATTTTCCACAGCCAGGTCTGTTGATCCCAGCTGTCCCTGTCCCAGCCTTGTTGCAATCTTTCTCAAGGATGCAAGAGATGCTCTGGAGGACATTTCATCAAAGCTATCCCACATTTTATTGCTGTACGTGAATGCCAGATTGATGTTAGGTTGCAAAATATTTGTTGATATCACTATTATGTAGTTAACAGATTGCAAGTCCTCTGTCATAATGTACAGGACCTGAGAAGGTAAAAAATTCAAGGGTCCAGGACTGAATCTGAATTTAGGCAGATGAAAGGCAGTAAAGCCAGGCATCACTGCTGTCTTCATACAGCTCACCTTCAATTAATGCAGAATTTCCCCTGTAATACCCTGAGCTCAGCTACAATCAAAAATACTTATATCTCAGTTAACTTATTCTACTTAATTACTTCAGCAAATCCAGTTCCAGAGTAAAGACAGGGAATATATGTGTATGAGTATATGTGTACTTGCACATCCACATATTCAGGGCACAAACAAATCAGCGTGGAAACTGTCAGCACTACTGACTACAGAATATCCTTGCTTTGTATAGGATGTATACATGAGGTAAAAAATACTGCCAAATATACTCAGTGGAAAAGTGGCACTTTGAGTCAGACAGTTGTTTAATACCTCCATTTAATGCTCTTATCTACTTAACATACTTATTACACTTCCACGTCCCAAGAACCACAAATACCAAAATTCTCTTCTTGTTCCCCAAGTTTCTCTCCACTCCAAGAAGGTGACAAAAACCGATCTGTCGAAGCAAAGGACTACAGAGAGTGCCATGCAGAGGATTAAGTAAATAACTGAGTTAAGTCAGTCAACTGTGTTCGTTTCCTCTCTGCAGAGTGACCCGCTGCCCTCTCTATTTTTTATTTGCTTTTGCACTCTACTGCCCTTATGTAACTGTTCCCTCCAGCTCATAAATTTCCAAGGTGAACAAAAGCTCAGATGATTACATTCGGCTTGGCCACAAAGGTGATTTTTTTCTCAACTGACTTCTACTTACCAGATTACATCATTTTAATCATATAAAAATATTAAACCCATTGGAGTTAAGTTGATTAATTTGGCTTCTAAATGCCCAAGCTTTTCCCATTTTTGATGGGAACATAATTTTTGATGATGTCAATAGCTACAAAGACTAAGATGGATTATGGCTGGAAAGGAAAAATGGTTTAGTGGTTGCTTTTCCTTCCTCTCTGCAGGCCTGGCTGGAGTTATTTTGGTTTGGGTACCTGGAGCTGCTTTTCCTCTCCCCACGCATCACTTTGCCCATACCGATATCCTACAAAAAGCAATCTGCCTTTTCAAACAGTTCCTACATGAAAAAGACTGGAGATCCATTATCTGGGGCTATTTTCAGCCATATCTCTGAAGCAGCCTGACCTGGAGTCACACAGAGGCAAAAACAGGCACAGCCATAATCCTTCCTCCCTATGGCGTGAGCGTACTCCTGATGTTCTCTTGGTCTGACCTCCCTGCAGCAGTGACAGCTAAGGCTGGGGATAACTGTAGCTGACAAAAGCCAAGAGAAAAATGGCTCAGAAGAATGCACAAAACACCACCACATCCTCAGCAGCATTCAGTATGTATTCCCAGTAAGGGAATGAGTTTTTACAGAAGATAAATGCTAAGATTCTTTTCTTACATCGTGAATGCATGTTCATGTGTGAATGCTAAAAATAAATATAATTTGTTTATAGCACAGATGATAGAAATTTCAGCCTAGATTTGTGTAGCATGGACTTAATTAACAAGTCAGAAAAAAAAATTAATCTCCTAGAAGTTTACTTTGAGACCTACTTTACCCCTTCTCAAAACATTAATTAAACCTTTATAACCATTGCAACTAGAACTTGAAGTATCAAGCTCTAGACCTTCAAAATACTGGTAGAATTTTATCTCCAACATATAGCACATGACAATTGTCTATACTCCTTATGAACTCTTTCCACACATGAACTAATACAATTATTACCTGAATTACTATTAGTAGTATTATTTCCTCTAAATTACCAGGGTCTAGACCCAGCCACCAGCAGACAGTCGGCCAACTGCCAGCTGAGAGCTCCTACTTCTTCAGCATCAAGTAAGCTGTTGCACTGGTAAATGTGCACTTCACCTAGCAAGTGACATTCATCAGAAAGTATTTTATCTCACTGGAGAGAGTTTAAAGTGACAATCAAAATATAATCATAAGTATTGAATATAGACTTTCACTGAAAAGGCTGTTACTAATGCTTGCCTGTTCTTTAAAGAAAAACATTTGTTTTTTGTGAAGATACACATCCCTGGTGTTTTCAGACCAGAGAAAGTATATGGAATGAAAGGCTGCTGTTTGTCCTCAACTTTGAAAGAAACAATGCTAATTTCTAACCTTGTATGTAGCCTCTAGTATTTGCTACATCGTGGTATTTATTTATTGTATATCATTAACTGTTAGGACCCCTCTGTCAGGTAGAGGATTTTAGAAAAGGGAAGAGAAGAGAGATACAGTATTTTGGGGAAAAAACCCTTTAATCCATAATCCTGATGTGATTATCTCAGGTCTTTCCAGCAAGAATCCTGCAGGAGAATCCCAGCTTCATGTTAAACCAGGGCAAAAAATACTCTTTGATCATAAAACATGCTTTAAGATCCAACAAAGCCTCAAGAGAAGTGATATTACATGGATTACTGGTATCTTAAACACTGAAAAGAAATGTATGTGGAAATACTCATTCTGTAAATAAGCTAAAGCAAAAAAGTCAAAAACAAATTCTCAGCTAATCTGTAATATCTGAGCAGTCTCAGACATTAAACTGCAAAATATATAATGCTATATATTTATATAAAGAAAGTAAAATTTATTGGCAACTGAGCCAATGAGGAAGAACACAGCCCCAGAGGAGAGGCAGATCTCACAAGGAAAATAACATGACAAAGTCCAGAAAACAAGTTTAAATATAATTTTAGTGCCAAGCCACAGTGCAAAAGCAATGCATTAATTTTGTGTCAGTGGCAAGGTCAGGTATAAATCTGGGACTGAAATGTGCAGGAAAGCCAACATTGCACAACAGTGCTGCCCACCATGGGGAGCAGTGCTGGTGCAGAGGGGCAGGAAGGGCATGAGAAGGATGCTCCAGCTCACTCTCCCATCCCTCTGAGCAGATTCATGTCTGCTTGAAATTTCATGCCAAAAGAGCTTTACAGACATGCTCAGAGAGGGAGAGCAAGATTAAAAAGGACGTAAAGAAGGGGACAGGTAGCTACAGATGTTTTAAGAGAAAGCCAGCAAGGTAGATAAAAAACCCAAGAGGACAAAACCATTGTGCCAAAGAAAAAATGGGCTGTTCAAATGGAAAAAATGAACCAGTAGTGATGAGCACTAAATACCACATGATGAAGGCAAATGCAGGCTAAAGTGCAACTGCTTTATAATTTTATTTTTAGTTATATTGTTAAAGAAAATGGGTTTTCAAAGCTGATGGCTAGCATGCTCATCTGCCTTTAATCTTTATATAGATCTGCTAGGATCTATAAAGACTACAACACCAGCATAAAGGAAACTTTTGATGTTGCTGTAAAATCTTTACTGAAGTAGAGTTCAAACTCCAATTTACAGATCTTGAATCATATTTTTCAAAGTTCAGAGCATGGTATTTTCAAATGTTCCTCATTAGAAGTGTTTTCAAGAGCACTTAGGGAAAAGGGTTCATTTTTTTTCTCTTATCAGTAATGGCAAGCCTAGCAAGAATTAATGCATGCAAGTTGTGATGGATTCTCAAACCCAAAAGCATCTCTCTCCAGCCAGAAAACACTACAAAATTTGGCAAAATTCATGTAAACTCAGTCTAGTGGCATTTATGAACCAGTCGCTTCCAACTAATTCCCCATTCCCAACCACATCAGGTTTCACACACAGAGTCTTCCCCTCATGAAACAGGCGACTAAAATTCAGAGAAGGCAAGCAGGAAGCTAAGTTATTTATTGAAGCAGAAGGAGCAGATGCTCCCCCAAGCAGCCTGGCCTTCTGCTGGGCAGAGACCTAAATCCAACCCAGAGGCACTGAGAAGAATCAAAGTGACTTCTGGAAAGGTACATTTTCTACAGAGCATTTCTTTGCTTCTGTTGAACCATGAAATATTCATGTCAATTCATTACATATCAATGCATTTGTATATTCCCCTGTTATCATGTGTCCAAATGAAAACAGTCTGTTGTGAATAATTTACTCCTGAATCATCAGCCAGTTTTCTTCTTCAAAGCCAGATCTTCATAATTCATCAAATCCCATCTATGGCTGACAACTGTTTAGAAAACATGTTCTCTGCTAATCTTAAGAAAGGTACCAGTATATGTGTATTTGATGTGCTACAAAACTTGCTATTTAGAAGAGATGTGCTAACAATAAAGAAAAATAACTACAAAACATGACAGTTTCAAGTTAGTGGGCTGGATCCAGTGTGCAACTTGTTCAAGCTCCAGTAGGAGTCTCTGTGACAGGTCTTTCCAGGAGGTCCCCAAAGCCCTGTGGTTTCCCTCATCCCATCACAGGAGCATACAGCCTGATGCAGAGTGCCTCAACCCAAAGATTTACAGCAGAGAACTTATTTAATCCATAGCCAAAGGCTATGTGAAACCAAAGCTCCTTAGAATAAATGTACATTGACTCAAGAGGTGACAATGCTAATTACTCCATGGTTGTTTCAGTAAGGACCAGTTTAACTCACACCAAGTGTCACACTTGCCACAGCTCACTGGTATCCTCAGGGAAGGAGGCAAAATTGTGTTTGATGGCATTCCAAAAATGCATTTACACAACCATTTCCCTTTGCAGCATGAAGAGGCATTGCTAACATAATTCATTTTGATTTTGTTCTGGGGGTCTTTGGTAAGAGACATTACAATGTCTCAGGAATGTGTATTCCTCCTCCATCCCCTGACTCTCTCTGCAGAGGATGAAAGAAATATAAATGTCCTTGCTGCTTGATGTTACTGTAAAATCCATTACTGGGGGAAAAAACAGTTTCAAAACAGGAGTCACTAACTACATAATCCCCTTGTGAAACACAGCAGTGATTCTGAGTTAAGGATGCATTTTTTAATGAATGTAGGTATTTCTCCCATTTGCTCACTAATGTACTCAATGTACTCATTATAATGTGCTCCCTTGTAACCTTTTTATTCAAAGCAACCTTTTTTCCCATTTGCTGCTAATAGAACACAATCATTTTCAATCTCAAGATCCTGAGCAGAAAACTCCACTTCTCTGAGGTTAGGAAAAAATCTGAAGACACACACACCATTATTGTACTGGTCACTGCAGAGAGCCATGAGTGGAAGGCTCAGGGGGATCAGCTTCCACTGACTGCAAAGAAAAGTGAACTAACAGAATGACTCCAGCCATACCTTCTGTTTTCTGTAGGACCTCAGATTACATGTACCTCCATCCTGGTCTTGGCTTAGCCACACAGCTGGAATTCAATCATTCCTATGCACATGTATATTCCAGGTGTATGGATTGAGGTATTCCTAATTCAGGCACTCTTGCTATTACAATACTACGAAATACAAGGAACTTTGCTAAATGTTAACCATTAACATCAGAATTCCTAAATCAGCTCATGGAATTATTTGCAGTAGCCACTGCTAAGAAATGAGGTTTTGAAATTTACTAAAACATCACAGAGAGAAAAGATACCAAACTGAAACACATTGCCTGTTAGAAAACAACAGCAAATGTAAGATGGGAAGCTGTGACTTCAGCTGTACATTCCTAGGGACTATAAAGATAAAAAAAGGAAGGAAATGTTCAGCACTGATAGAGCTATATATATATATAGATATCTTTCAGGTAGATAAGGCCAGATTGCATAATGTGACAGGTAATAAGGAACATAAGAATGGGTGTTATGTAAAATAAAAAGGAGTCTTTCCCTTCACTTGTTCTAAAATGTAATTTGTGAACTTTACTCTTTTTCAGCTTCTACTTTGCATATTTTAACTAATTTTAGTGTTGAATTAAAAGAAGACTAATTGAATTTGCAGTGCACGGTATATAAACAGAATTATAACATCATGTTTGATTTCTACATCCTCTGATTTTTCAAGCTTAATGTAAAGAGAGCTGTCAATATATATGTCATATATATATGTCAATATATATGTCATACCTTCTTTATATGAAGATATGAAAAAAAAGCAAAAATTGCATTCACCACCCAGAATGTTTCTTTGTATCCAAAGATGGACCCCAATTTCAAGTCCATTAAAGGGCCAGTGGTGATGAACCAACTGGCTTGAATGGGATGCAGTGAATTCAGCAATAGGTGATAACCTCAGTGCATGGGTAGCTACATCAGGTCTGTGTATTTTGCAAAAGGAAGCTTACCTGCCCATTTTTTCCCAGCTCCATTTCAACTATTGCAACAGGAGTGTTTATCTGATCAATGTGCCTCAGCTGTGACTTCAGGTCCACTCTCCAGTTCATGTTTTTCAGGACATTATCCCAGCGGCTCTGATTGATCAGGCTCTCGTGGATTTGAGTCCGGTGGTTCTTCCAAAATTTTGCAATGACTGCAGCCTGATCTGATGTGATGCCACCTTGTTTTTTGGTTTGGGCAGTGAGGAAAGCTTCCAGCTGATTCAAATCCATGTCTGCTGAAGCAATTGACTGTAGGAAAATAAAGGGAGTAAAAAGGATGCTTAAGTGAGGACTTAAAGGACACATCTTTAGGGTTTGACAGATACTGGATCTTAAAGGGCTTGCACAAACAAACCAGGTTATGCAAATAACCTGACACCTTTCATTAAAACTCAATTTGCAAGTGTCTACTACTTATCCCAGATTCCTGCCCCAGCAGCTGGAGGGGAGTGGGTTGGCTCGAGCAATGGGCTGAGAGCACCTCTGGGAATTCAGCACTGGTATGGGATAGCAAGGAGGCTTCTCCCTGTCTCCTGGCCCTGTCCCCACTGTGCCATGGGCATTCCCAAATGGACAATGCTACGAACACTGTGTCAGGTCTGGCACTGCACTGCTGCTCTGCTGGGCCAGGAAGCAGGAAGGCTGGGACAAAGCAGGTGGCTTGTGGGCTGGAGCAAGTGAAGGGACAGCCCAGCTCATTGCAACATCCACAGTTTCATCTGCCACCTCCACACCACAAACAAGGAAGCAAAACTGGTAAGTGCTGCACCAGCAAAGCAGGGCCTGCAGCAGCAAGAACATGAGCCTTCCAAGGGAAAGTCAAAATGCAAAATGCAACTGCTTTTTTTCATCTGTATTATTCTATCCATAAGGTCCAAAAAGCCTTAACAATGCACCTGCAGCTTCTTTTAGAGCATCATTGGACTTTGTCAGGCTTTATCTGTATTTTGCAACAGAGTGGAAGGGGTAATTTACTCCTGTGCAGCACCAGAAATTATTTATTATTATTCCTTAAAACCACTTTTTATATAGATATCCAGTCTTTCCATCTATTTTTTCAAAACTGATAAACCCACAGCCTTGTACTTGCATTGCCTCAGTGGCAATAGCTGCTGCTATATATGGCCAGAAAGGAAGGATGGGCGGTAGAAAGAGGAAACCATGGTTAAGTTTCCCCATCGTCATTTCAAGCAGATGCTTTTGCTTCATTTTCACACAAAATGGATGCAACTTCTCCAAAATGAACACAACATCTCCAAGCACATGCTGACATGGAGCACAGCAAGGTGAAGTGCAGCCAGTCCTTGGGATTTGCCTCGATTTAATCTTCCCTGCCGTGGTACTGCTACAGCTGCATTCCAGACACAGGGAACCTACAGCCTCATTCCTTCAGCCAGGGGTGTGACATCGTGTGGCTTTGGGCTGGACACACACACCGTGCACCCCACACTGCCTGTCTGCAAACTGGGCAGTGCTGGTCTAAAAATGGAGGTGTTTGTAGTGTTTTTTTACAAGGGATGAGCTGCCTTGCCTTGCTTTCACAATAGATCAGCTGCCATCTGTTATGTGATTGAGAAAAGAAATGGCAATCAACACTAGGAGTAAACCCTCTGCTGTATTAAGGCTCCAGCTTAATAGGAGCATCTGTGACTTTATTATAAAATCTGAGCTGCCTAGTGCACCATTCTGGCTTTTCTATAGGGTATTTGACATATTGGTACATACTGCTTGCTTTATATCAGAAATATTTAACTTAAGAGGTAATTATCCTGTATTAACTCCTTATGCTGCAAGTGAAACCAGCACTTTTCATTTCCAGAAGAAAAGCTATTCAGACTTACAGTCCTCTCCTACAGCCACATCTTATACTGTCTACTAACAGCAGTGTGGAGTATTTTCTGCTTTAATATTTTTCACATCACTGCACCTGTGTTTGTGTGCTGTGTGACACCAGTACTGCTCCTGCACTCCTCCTGTGCTGGTTTATGTAAATGTGGGGAGGAGGGCAGGTGAATCAACAAGCACAGACCCCAGCACCTCAAGCAAGCCCTGTCAAGATCAAGTTCAGATGCAGACTTTCTTCCCAATTCAGCTGTGCAGAAAATTGCCTTCTGTTTTATTCCTGTGCAGAAGCCAGGAACACAAACTGTGTCCTCTGCACTGACTGAAACAAAGGTGTCATGGCAGTACAGCTCATCTGTGTTAAATGTGAACCTAATGCAGGCTCATGGCGATACCAGGCACCCCTTTTCTAGGCTTGCTTTCATAACCATCAAGCATTTCACATTTGCAATCCTCTGGATTTTTTTTTAACCTCACTCTCATCACAACAGCCCTTTTTGCAAGATGCAGCAAGATTTCTGGCAGTGCCCTTCTAAGCTGATAAAAAACTGCAGACACACGAAGTTCCTTATTGTGCTTGACACATGATATAAATCTGACTTGGAAGTGTATCCAGACAAGGAAGCTTATGACCAAACTTGAAATTTTAAGCATAAGGAACACAAAACAGTATTACTAGAGCATATACAGGACAGTTCAACCTGGCTATCTGGTAAAGATCATCAAGAGATTGACAATTAATTAAGGTGTGGTGTGAGCTACATTTAAAAACTCTGCACCTTTATGTATTATAAGCACCCTGATATAGTTTGCTACCAAAAGAGTGCCACATAAAACCAGAGGAAGGAAACCATGTACCATAATTAGCCATCATTTATACCTCCCTCATAAACACATGTGCACATGTACACACAATAGGCATAGTTTTATACTCTACACAAAAAAGAAACTTACTGCACACAGCCAAGAACCCAAAAGGTAACCATCATACTGTATTTTGGTGGAGTATTTATCAGATAATGCACACCTTAAATAACACAGCCTTGTAATCCATTATACAGACTAGAATCTCTCTCTTCTTGGAAATATGACTGCTACTTAAAAATTCCTTTAAAAAACTAACTGAAAATGGATACAAACAATCAATGAGTTATATTTTGGTACAGCTGCAAGAAGACTTTAATTAATGGAGACATGTTTTCTTTGAAATTCCTAAACAAATCCCACTGGCTATAATGGTTTTCAAGTCACATAAGAACAGTAACTTATTTTAGTATTCTTTTTCATCTTAACTTGGAAACATTTCACTGTGGACAAAAAATGAAAGACTATTTAAAGTCTTTGCTGATCTTTTTGGTCTCTTGTTGCATGAACATTTACACAATCTATTCTTTAAACAAATGTAGCTCTGCTCCATTGCTTATATGAAGGACCTCAGTTCAGAATTTTTTTAAGCTTGGGAAATGTTTTATTTTAACTTGGCAAAAATTATATTTCAAATCATATTCTAC
This sequence comes from Passer montanus, assembly GCF_014805655.1. Taxonomy (NCBI): domain Eukaryota; kingdom Metazoa; phylum Chordata; class Aves; order Passeriformes; family Passeridae; genus Passer; species Passer montanus. The sequence continues at coordinate 861,929 of NW_024368819.1, read as the reverse complement.
ATAGCATTACAAAGAGTTCTTTTGATTACTTTTATCAATGCTCGTTTATTACACAGAATATCCAATTATAGTGGATACATCTGACTGGTATTTCTAAGGATTGATTTAAGTTAGAACATGAGTAGTTCTTCTGTGTTTATAACTAGAGACAGATGAAATATATCTGATTATAAGTCTCCCTCTCATGCTATTAAACCCCAGGAGCTTCAGATGAGCATTTATCAGCCCCAGGACAATGACCAGCTGTTGTTCAACTCCAACTGCCATGGTGAGGATTGTTTCACTGCTGGAATAAACAACACATGCACACTTTAGCATCCTAACTGGAAAATTCTCAGAACTTAAAGGTATCAAAACCTGTTTTATCCATCTGCTGTTAGAGCTGAATCACTGTCAGCATTGGTTCTAAGCATGAAACATCTTATTAATGCCAATTTCCTTAGCCCAGACAGACCTTAAAGTGCAGAATAATTGCCACATCTTCAGTCACTGCACAGTTAGTGACACATCATTATGTTAGAGACTTTATACTCTCAGGTAATTTCAGCTTTTGTTGTTAATCACATGTAATTTACCATTTCAACATAAAAATCTTTAACTAACAAAAACCAGAAGAGTTCTCTTAAGAATGTATAGAATCACAGATGTTCTATACCAGTGCCAAATGTAAATTAACATTACTGTGACTATTCATTTAAATGTCCAAGTAAGAAAAGTAAGAAATGTCTATTTCAAAACTAGAGTCTGTAAGACAACACCATTAGATATAAAAAATTTCCTCACATTATGTATTTTGTGATTTGATAAAGCATGTTTTTTTTTCCCCTCCAGAAAACACAGCTTATGGACAGTTATGGATAGTATGTCACATTACAAGCACACAAATCCTGCTCTTGGTGATTGGCAATACTTTCCTTTTCAGAGGCTAGGCAGATGCTTTTGAACAGCAAGAAAAGGTTTTAGTCATACTGAATTCTCCTTGTGTTCTCCTTCAACACAAATCCACTGTGTCTTCAAATACAATTCAGCCAATAAAAATAAGACTTCAAATACCATTTCCTTAATGAAACAATATTTGGTAATCTGGAGAGTTTTGTATTAGCCTAATTAGATCCATCAGACATGTGCCCTGGAACACAGAACAGGAAAACAGACTTAAATTCATTATCTCTTCTGAGAAATAAAGCCTGACAAGCATGCAGTACTAGTGAGAAACAACAACTGGTAAAACCCACCGGGAAAAAAAGAACACAGTTCATTTTCAGAAGAAAAGCATTACTTGTCAACCATCACAGAAGAGCTCTAAGAGCTGGATATAGCAGCAGGAGGAGGCATTTCCTCCAGCTGACCCCCAGGACTGCAGGCTGCTGCCAGCCTGCAGCACAAAGAAATCCCAAGCTCAAGGCAACAAACAATTCAGTGCCATGGAGCGTGCTACCGAACTCGCCTCCTCAGGCTTTTGGGAGGTGGGATGAAAGGTTATTCCTGCACCACAGCCCCTCTCAATTCACGTGCTTTTAGAAACAGAACCCTGCAAGCCATTTCTCAGACCCCAGGAATGCATGCAGGGAGATGTGGAAGCAGCTGCAGACAGGAGGAACATGCCAAGGAACCTTGCTCAGCCGAACATCTCCACCACACAAAGCCCGTTCTGGGTAACACCAACGTGCATCTCTTCCACTTAGCAGCCTCAGAAGAAAACATTTCCTGGATTTGGGGGCAAGCAGCAGCTGCCTGCAGGGGAAGAGAAGCAGCTGTGCTATCTGTCAGAGTCAGCTCAGCATGTTCCCCTGCAAAGAGCAGCTTCTGACAGGAGGCATCCAACATCTTCCCAACCCTGTGGTTTCTGGGTCTTCCTTTGTATCTACGAGCCTGACTCTCCCGAGGGCTGCTGAGATATCCAGCCCTGTAATAAATGAGCTGCTCCCACAGATGGTCCCTGGATATAAATCCAGAAGACTTTCCCACGTTTCTGGAGATAGTGGAGGTTTTCAGCTAGTTGGTGGGTTGTGCCTCCCAAACACTGTTTATTACAGTCCAAGAGCTCTCCTGAGAATCAGAATTAAGATAAAATTAGATACAACAGCCTGCAGCCTGTCTGCACTTGGAAATGGTGATCCATCTTTTGGGAAAAAACTCCCAAAACTAAAGGCTTCTACACCCCCCACAAATTTCTAAGTCAGAAATCACAACTGACCTTAATACATTTAGTATTTCTACCACAAAGTAGAAAGATTTTAACTCATCTTTAAGTCTTCATCGAATCCATAGGAGATCACACAGATTCTTTTATTCACATTCCATACCATGTCTCAGCATTACTTTTATTTACTTCTTACAGAGCTAAAAGTGGAATAAACTAGTTTACTAAGAGAAAAGAACCACTGAACCTGTGAACCATTAAGAGGTTAACAAATACCTTTATTTAAACCCTGTAGCTTACTTTTTTCCTAGTATGTAACAGGTCTTCTGCAACAACTATTTTTTTATTCCAACCTTTTGTTTCGTTGCCAAGGAGGCACTCACCAGGTCAAGAGAGGTTCAGCAGACTTGTTAATATTTTTAAATTTGACTTCTGATTTTCATTAAGCTTTCTTCTTGGATGGGAAAACTCGCAACACACACCAACACAAAAATTATGGAACTGCTACTGCAGATGGGAAAAACGTGTGTGTGGATGATCAAGTGTCAGGCAAAATTACATCCTTCCTGTGTTCCTGATCTTATTAAGCTTGATTCCACACAGACTTGTCAACTGTGCACATGAAAGGAAAAAACTCTTCTCAATGGGTCACTTCCATGCTTCTTCACTGACTCCTCCATCTTCACCCCCACAATTCCCAGGCTCCCACCAAGCAGAAATCCCCTAAACACCAACCTATTTATTTTGCATACAAGCTCACCAAACCATGTTCTCAGTTAAAACTACTTTTTTTTGCTTTGAAGTTCAATCACAGGGGAGTGAATACTCGGCTATTTTTGAGCTAGTTTACAACTGAGCACAAAAGAGACCATAGCATTCGTTTTTAAAAGCATGTGAAGTGACCACAACATGTTTTCTCCAGCCTGCCCCTGCCAGGAGTCTGTGCAGCTGTTAGAAATGCCCTGTTTGAACTCACAACACCATAAAACACCACTTCCTAAATTTATTTGCAGGTGTCATTTGACTGTGGTGTGAAGATGCATTTGATGACAAAGGAGGGTGAAAGGCTGATGAAAACAGGCAGAGGAGCCGCAAGCTGAGCCGTGTTCCTGTGGTCACATCGCGCTTCCTGGAAACCTCAAGTGGCTCCCCCACTCAGAAAACATCTTTAGCTGAAGGAAAACAGAATCATCGGGATTACTCAGGCTGGACCTACTCTGTCTAGTCCTTACAGCACTTATAAAACAAGAACAAACAATAATAACAAAAACAGAACAAGCCCACCCATGGATAACATCACTCATAGATAGATATCCAAACGATGCCTGCAGACTCAGATTATGAGTAGACACTAAAAGCTTGGGTTTTAAGCAATAAACATTAAAAAAAGCACAAGCCCTTCCTTCCTGAGTAAGTTTTCAAAACACTTGTATTATTTAAAATAGAAAGAGTTATACAAGAAAAAAGGCAATGGAAAGTGCTTCTCAGAGAGCACAAATAGGTTGGACCGGCTGGAGGGAGATAAAACATGGAACAAAACAAAAGTTCTATTAATATACTTGCAACAACAAAGGTGTTTAATTAGGATTAAAAATATAAACAGGATTAAAAATATAAACATACTGAAATTAAAAATACAAATATAAATTGTCCAACCTGACCTGTACTCTACTGAATTACAGCAAAGAAAAAAAAAATCCCAGACTTTGTCAATAGCTTTCTCCCCACTCAAGCTCAATTTTTTGCTGTGGTTTAGAAAGCATTTTGCCACTTGGGGTGGAAGGAAAGAAATGTCACATTTCCAGTAGTTCTTAAAGATGCAACCGTACTACAGAGAAGTTTGAGAGGTTCAACCTCTTTCAAAATGAATGTGCACACACATGTGCTCCCTGAACTCTGCTTCAGCAGAAGGGAGCTGTTTTCTTGGAGAACAGACAGATCCTGAGAGATTACATTATTCAGTCTAAAATGGATTCTTCTTCAGTCCTGAAGGAGTTGTATTCAGAAGCAAGAACCCTCATCACATGAAAACCATTTAATGGACTACTGCCAAAGACAGAGAGGTAAATAAAAGGCAGAAGAAATCCAGCTAGGACAGAAAATACCAGAGAGTAAATTAAAAAAGAAAAATTCAAGGGAGGGAGTAAAAGCAGGAAAAGAGAGACAGAAACAGTGACAGTCCTGGAACTGGTGACAAGACCTGTCATTCCCTTAGGAGACCATGTGCTCAGCCTTTTCTTCTCCCCCTCTGCTCTCTTACAATAAAAGAGGTCTGTGTTTATCAGCTTTCTACAATCACTCTGGGAAAATTACTTGCTGCTGCGGACTACTGCTTCATGTCTAATCTCATTTCACTTAGAAGAGTTAAAAATAGAAGTTGGAGCACTTCACATTTTGAAGACATGGAAAAAAAGGTTGTAGCCCTACCCTGAGTGCAGTAATGGTGCAGACATTAGCAGAGCTTGTTGGAGCTTTGCAAGCAGTGATCCTGTCAGTGAAATCAGCAGAAACTTGCTTTATTATGAACCAAGCACAGAAACAGAATTAGTATCATGAATTAAATTTCCACTTTTACTCAGAGTACCTTGATTGTCTGCATCTTAAAAGTTAATGGTTAACTCAGCTAATCTGTCCCTTGGCTTGCATTTGGACATAAAGCAGAGATGCTCTGGCAGTGAAAAACATGAGCTACATGAGTCTCATCCCTCCACTGTTGCAATATACTCCCTTTTAGTGGCAAATTCTGACTCCAATCTCTGCTTTCCTTCGTTTCCAGCACAATTGTGCATTACCTGTTATTGCCACTCTGAGCAGCAGCTGGAGTTCCATTTCCTACCTGGAAGAAGAAGGATTTCTGCACTCCCAGCCCAGGCTGGGAACACATCCCTGCCTTAGCCATAGCCCTGCAGACCCTGTGTTTCAGATCAGCAAAGGGATCAGCCAGGAAAGGAGGCAAGCTTACAGACTACACTGCTTCACAGGAAGCAAGCAACTGTGCTCTGCCACCTGCTCCTTCACCACCTATTTTAACAACTCATGTTACATGCTGACAGGTGAGAGGGAAGCTTCCATTCTCAGGATCCCAGACACCAGGGCTTCCTTTCAGCACAGGGAAAATGGTTTTCCCTCCTGTCAGCTCAGTGAAACATAAAACACGTTCCCCAAACCAGCAGCAGCCAGGGTGGCTGCAAACAGCCGAGAGCCTTTATGAGGAGAAAGGAGCAGCAGGTCAAACTCCTCAGCACAGGAATCCCAACTGTAAATCCTCCTCTCCATCCCTGCTGCTGGAAAACATCACCTGATCAGGAGCAAAGGCTAAAGCAGGGAGCTTGGAAGAAACCATCTCTCACTTTCCCATAAAGACCTAGTTGCCATTTTCTGTATCAAAAATTACCTCAGCACTAAATATAATTAACATTTTGGGTAAAGGAAAAGCTAAAGACGCGATGAAACAGCTAAGACATCAACCAAAGCCCTCTCCAACAGCATGCCATGAAACATTAATGACTGCTCTGATTACCCCACAGGGGGTGGCTCTCTGTCTCTACCAGGCTGGGCTGCTGGAATCACCCATCAGTAGAGCTGGCCAAGCCATCAGGTTTTCCCAAGCTTGTAGGAATCCCTCCCCAGCCCTGTCCCTCCCCAGCCCTGCTGCACACTCACTGCTGTGGCTGGCAGAACTTGCAGGGACACCACCAGTGGAAACTGCTTGGTGCTGAAAAATCTGCTTTTAGATTTCGCATTTTTAGGCCTCAACTGCTAGAAACTTCAGCAATCAATTGCTCCAAGACACTGCAACCCTTCGCATCAAAAAGAATTCAATTAATTTTTCCTGTGGATTTTGTCTTTTAGTCAAATTGGGGGCTACTCCTATTTAGTAAACTCCCTGCCATTTGTCCACATGAACTAGACAACTTCATTAGAGCTTTCTGTTCATTATGAGACTTTTTATAGATTTCCTGACACGTCATAAAATGAACAAACCCACTTTCCTTGCCAAGCAAATGTAAATCATAAATGTACCATTTTTTCTTTGACAGAAAAAGGGACTTACAAGCATTTTTCTCGCTTCAAAAATGTTAAAAAATTGAGCTAAATGAAAAAATAAAAAAGGAATCACAACCAATCCAAATACACAAAATATTTCTGCCATGTGTGACTGTGTAAAACTAAAAGGTACTTACACAAACAGCTTGTCAGAAGAGAATAAAAACTACTCTTGAACCAGAAATGGCAAAAAGAGTCTGAGAGAACAGCACATCTGATGTGACAGTCTGAAGAGAGACAACAAAGCCATGTGTAAATGTCAGACAAGGAGTAAGAATGTCTGTTGATTACTTGCCTTTCACACAGATACTACTTCAGTGTCTGCGTGTATCTTCAAAACACATTTCATAATCCTGGCATCACAGTTCACAGAGACTGCAAAGAAAGGAAAGGAAAAACTACCCACCAAGCTGAGGTAGAAATCTTTTGGCAAAGATCCCAAAACATCTCAACCAAAAAAAATCTAACCTTATTTGGAAAAAAACCCCACAGATTTTGCTCAAACTATATTTGTATTGCCACTTTTTACTGTTAGGAAAGAGAGAGAGATGTGAAAAAACATGCTTTCAGAAATGTATTAACATATGCACAATGACATGACACAATGACAAAAATATTTTAAAAATAGTTAGAAAAACACTTAAGGCTATAAACTGTTTGGACAAGTTGGCTGTAATTTCACATTTTCTTTGAAGAGTATATTTTATGTCTCGTTTTCATGAGATTGTTGCAGTCTATTTTTACTTAGATGAAATCACATATAAACCAGTATTGTAAAGAAGTAAATACAGAATATGCCAAAGAATTAGAGGAATAAAAAAATGCATTCCAAGATCACTGTCACCTTTAAAATTCCAACTTGCAGTCCTCAAGCACAGTAGATAAACAGATACTGAACTCCACTGGGAACTGAGAATGAAGAGGGAGTCCCAGGCTTGTTATACAATTCTAAAACTACCAACTTTATAAAAGATAGAATACTCTGAATTAGATCTTGGCTATCTACCAGAACCAGGTGCTCATGCACTGTAAACGAAGCAAAAGGCAAGTCCAACTTATTTTGTTCAAACATTCCAATTTTTAAAAAGTTGGGTGGCTAAAATAAGTAAAGGAAGATTTGGTTTCCTTGTTTATGACTGGTAAATACAATGGTAAAAAAATATGGAAAACTACTAAGCTTAAGCTTCAGGTATTGAGAATAGAAAACAAAAATGCCTTCCCCTCAAAACAAACAAACAACCTGCCAAACCAAAACAAACCCAACAAAAACAACCACACAAAACAAACCAACCAAGCCAGTTTGGTTTTCCCAATAATGAATCCTTAATCCTTCACAATGGAGGCCATCAATGTTCCACTCATTCTTTCTCACTCCATAAATTAAATCTTTTCCTTAAAATTCATAGTGTAAAAGCATACATTTATAATGATAATTATAAAATTGAAAACTAGGTATTTTAGACCCTGCCTTTAAATAAAGTCACTCAATTCACCTTGTTATAAAATAAATCATCCCCCAGGGATGATCTTGGAGCCCTCCCAGGAGCTGCAGCTAATCCTGACTGCCCAGGGAGGCTCCTGGGGAAACACACAGGAGCCCCTCAGCAGCTCAAGCTGTCAGATGTTCCTACCTGACAACTTCTGTCCCACTGGGTTTTGGGACTAAAACATCAATGAAAAAGGACTTCATGTAACATTTGCAGTGCCTGGTATTTTGTGCCACTAAAGCTTTTTTTTTTTTTAAATTAGATAAACTATTGAAAAAACAAATGTCATCCAAATGTTGAAGAAGTCAGGCTTCATCATATTTGGTCACCAGACTGGAAGAAATTCAGAGTACAAGCTTCAAACTGCAATAATTCTAGCCATACAGGCAAATTCTAGCCATACCATACAAAATTTTTAGTATTGTCTGCATTTTTTTCTTTTTAATAAGTTGTTGGATATAGTGCACCCAGTTGCTATACACTAGCACAGTCAAAAATCTAAATTACATCATGCCAAGATTGTAGCTAAGTGTTAAAAGAAATTAACAATTTCAGATGTTCAGCTTGTAAAAAGCTTGAGTTGTGTCATCCAAATTTCCTTTATATACTAGCTGTGAACTTCACTCAAGTGCAGACCACAGCTCCTGCATCTTTGATAAAGTGCTATTCAATGTGTTAACCACTCTTTCTGAAGAAAGGAAGCAAGAAAGGAAGAAAGAAAGGTCTATTTTCTGCTCAGCTGTGTGGCAGCTGCACATGAGACCAGTGAGGTTGAAATGAATGTTTTTACTTCCTTGACACCATCAGTTGGCTCCTAGAGCAAGCAAGAACTAATCTTCCCTCACACCAGTTTTAAGAGACACCATTTTTAGAGTATTGTTTAATAAAGAATAAAATTTCAGCACCAAGCCCTTCCTTCCCTTTAAGTCTTTCTTTATGCATCAAATTGAAGAGGAGACAGCTCAAGTTGTCCCCTTTTCAGAGTCCCACATTTAAAAGAGGAAAGACAACTCAAAGTAGTCCAGAAAATCACCAGTGCTGTGAGCTGATGGCACTGAGCTTCATTACCCTCTTCATCATTTCCCACATGCTCTGGGGAGTAGGGAATGGAGCCTTAGTGGTACTGAAATAAAGGCATGAAACTACATCTGAAGCCTAAGAGAGTCCTTCTTGCTTTTCAAATATATTCCATACAGCATGTGTTTGATGAATACTAATTAAGCATAGTAAAAGCATTTAATTTGGAATAATGATCTTCAAAGGCAAGATCTGACTCCCTGTTCTTCAATCAGAGTAGACTCTTGTTCAGGTCAAGAGAAACACCGTGGGGATCAGGTTGGAATAATGAATTTCAGCATAACCAATATATCTCCCTTTCTGTGCATGGGAGTGTTTGTGTGCACACATCCCTCTATAAACACAGATTATGCTGCTCACAGACACACACATATGTGTGTGTAACTTTATGACATCACACCTGTAGTGTTTGGGTTTTGGTTTTTGAGGTTTTTTTGACAAATGGTGTCATTAATGATGAAAATGCTACATACTTGCACAAGTTCTACAAATGCAACAAATGAAACAATATATTTGGATGGGAAAGTGGGAATCAGCAGGACATGAAGCACTGCCACCACCAGGGAACCCAACTCCCTCAGCAGCATGCTGTTCTGGAAGTCCATTACCTGGCAATTAGCAGATTAAAGATTCAGGAGGGCATTCTAAAACTCAGAGGTAGTGGAGAGGCATTAGACATGAGAAGAGCCAGTACTGACCTGCCTGCTCTAGAAACACACAGGCAGCACCAACCTCCACAAATGGGGCAAAGCAACCAGATCTCTGCACGAAGAGATGTAATCAACACTGTAATTAGGGGAGGGAGGGAGAGAGAGAGAGAGAGGGAGAGATTTGTTTCTTGTTTGGACAATACAGAGCCTACCACACCTGTTATAGATCAGTGACGCAGATCTGATGACGTTTCTTTAATCTACCACTTTCCCGTAGCTAAGCTTAAAAAAAAAAAAAATAAGAAAAGAAAGCACTGCAAAAGGTCAGGTAAACCATTAAACTTCAGGTGAGCCATTGTCACTGAGGTGGCACAGTCACAGAATATCAGCACTTCACAATCCAGGTGAAATGAGCCTTTCTGTCTCAGTTATAGAAAAAACCACTCATTAAATGGACATTGTCATAACGATTGTCACTGAGGTGGCACAGTCACAGAATATCAGCACTTCACAATCCAGATGAAATGAGCCTTTCTGTCTCAGTTAGTTATAGAAAATACCACTTATTAAATGGACATTGTCATAACTGTGGGAGCCCTTCTGCTTCTGTCTGCCTGGAGGATTTGCAGATGTAGCTGAGGTTTGTAATGTACAGGCTCCTTGTTCACAGCCTGCTGTTTAAAACAATGCTCGTGGTGCAGAACACCATCACCTCCAAATCCCACAGCCACCAGCAACAACACCACCTCCTACACATCTCCTCGGGAATCACAGCACCAGAGAAACAACACTGCAAATGTGAGAGGCTCCAACAACACTAATCTCAACTTTTGCAACTTGAGAAATCACAAAAAAGTCATGAAAAAAATCTCTAATGATGCAGGCACGCTGTTCTTTCTAGCTGACATACCTAAGCAGCAAATTGCTGCTGCAGGCAGTGGAGCACTGATCTTATCACTCCTGGCACTGTTGGTTCTGCACCCAACCTTCCTCTCCCCTTCATTGTTTTCAAGTATTCTCCCCCTCCCCTTTATGTGGCCTGCCAGCTGGGCCAGTTCCCTTGTGAAGTGACCACACGTACACCGACCCAGAAGCTAAAATAACTCACATCAAAAGCAGTAAGAGTGCTTTGGGACAGTGCCCACGCACATTTTCATCACTGCAATTCAGTAGGTGCTAGCTCCAGTAAACATTACATTTCCCACCCTCCTAAAACAATGCTGAAGAGGGGGGAAAAAGAAGTAACAACTGTGGGATTAGAGTCTGTACAAGAAAATGTATGCTGCAACACCAGACACTGGTGAGGTAGCAAGTGAGCTGTGCTCAGATTAGGGAGCTACATAATAGTGGTGTTTTGCTAAATTAAAAAAAAAGCAGCTATTATTTTTATTTAGTCGTTCCAGACAAACATTAATTCACATAATAATAATTTTCTCATGTATGTCCGATTATAACAATATAGACATTCCCTCCCTCACAAAATTCTGTGCAAAGTTATTAATACATTTTCACCTAGCCCAACAACAAATAGAATTATCCATTATAAGCCCAGTCATTCACTGGAGTGAAAGGTGTAACACTACATGGGACACATTTTTGGGTGGAAAATAGGGGGACAAGTACTCGTTCTCCTTTTCCCTGAATGAAGAAGAATGAGTTTGCTTAAAATATGTTCTTTTTAGATAGTAGATGCAGGCACAACTGCAAATCTAAGTGGCAGAAAGCAAGCAGGCTCTCCTATTAGCTCTGCCAAAATTATTTTATCTCAGACTGAAGCTGCTCTCCATCTCAGCCTTCCAGAAGTTTGGACAACTGCAAAGTGCTCTGGAGTTCATGACCCAGCCCACACATTTGAGGACTCACAAGGTATCTGAGAGGAGGGAAGAATGGCAACTCTTTCCCCTTATTAAAAAATGCAAGAAGTAATTTATTTTCCACCAGTTAGCAGAAATTGCTAGCAGAAATATTTCTGTTAGCAGAAATCCTTGCTGAAGAAGCAAAGGCCTTTATCCTCCACAGCTGAGGGAACCTTCCAAGTGTTTTTCTGCTCTGACTTTTCCCATAGGGGCAGGTCCCTGTTATGAAGCTCGAGTTGTCTCTTCCTTGTCAAACAGGGGTAAAAATGCTTTGGAAACCCCTCCTGAGGTCACAACAGCAGCTTCATAGGGACAGGGCTGCAGTCCCTAGCAGGAGGGTGACAATCTTTAGGGACAACACATTTACATGCTGGATATCAAGCTCTTACTGTTATTTATACAATATTATTTATAAATATAAATATATTTAACAACATCATATATGCCTATATATTATATATTATTATAGAATATATGGTATTATATATAATATTATACAATACATAATATTGTATATAATAGATAATATTACACAGTATTATTTATATAGTCTATATACCATTCACATACCAGGATATTTATTACAGATGATAACTTTCTCAGTATTTGTCAAAAAAAAACCCAAAGAAACAAAACAAGTTATAAATCAAATACTATAAAATATTTCTACTCCTCATGCTGTAATGTTTATTATTATTTAGCCTATGTAAAGTTTGTTCCAAAGCAAAAGAATGAAGGAGGACACTTTAAACCCAAGAGCAAAGAATCCCATTCAATAAATGCAAGAGGTTACTGCCACCAAAAGGAAAACAGTGGGATTACTCCACATGGGAAGGAACTATCACCGGTGGACTAATACTGTAAATTAAACTTATGTAAGAAGCAGACAAATTTAGTGTTTTAATCAGGATGAAATAACCTTTGAAAAAGCTGGGGGTGAGAATTCACAAAAGCTGCTCTCGCCCAGCTTCTCAATGCTTTGCAGCCTTAAGGGACAGGAGGCTGGGAAGGATGAAGGCAGAGGGCAGAAAACTATTAACAGAACACTGAAATCATACGGCTCTCCAGGGCCAGCCTTCCTAGGGCTTTGTCCTGCCTTCCAGGATACTCTACACAAGAAATTAGATTTTTAAAAAGTAAAATTTAATTTATAATTAATTAATTAAAATTAATTAATTAAAATTTATTAATTTAATAAAGACACATGATTTCACTACAAAATAAATGTAGCACTTTAGAAAGAGGTCAGCTGCTTCATGCATATTCAGCAGATGGATGGGCAGCAAAGGAAACAGGTGGAAGAAGTAGATCATAATGACATCCTTTATAAACATAAACCCAGCACTACTCTCTGTATAATCCAGGGGGAGAAAAATCTCATTTTTTTACTGCTACAGTAAATATGACAGATTTTTTATTCATCCCCATGCTTTGCACAGGCGGAATGCAGAACAGCACTGGGAAGTCCTTCACCTTGTTTAAGCTCAGATCCAGTGAAAGCAAGAGGTGGATTTATGGTCCAGATCAATGTCTACTGCTTAGAAGACACCAATTACTACACCAATTAAGTCACGGGGCAATCAGTCTCTCTGCTTCTAGACTTTGTCATCCTTCCTCCACCACCCAGAGGAAGAAGGAAAAAAAGAAAACCACAAAAAGGTAACAAAGATTTTTTCCCACAAATTCGTAATTTTCACCATCAAGTATCAAAACTGGAATAAATAAGCTCAGAAATTCACATGGCAATTAACAAGGAAGGGAAAAGGCAGATTTTGCATAAAGTTTTGCTTCTTCAGGTGCTGAGGGGACACCAGCACCCAAGAGGTGCACCCAAACACCAAGATGTTGTAAGCACAGAGGATCACTTTTGGAGTTTGCTGCTACCAGCAAATACAGTGCTACACAAAAACCCTCCAGGTTTCAAGTCAGAGAGATACCAAAAGAGGAAGGTAAGTTTAAGCCTTCCTACTTCCAAAGCACAGTCCCAGGATCAACCTTTCCCCCAAAACTGGCAGGTGTGAAGGAAAGAGCGACCAGAAGGCCAAGGGGCTCTTTTAGGATGTTTTAGAGCACAGATCCTACAAGGATTCTTAGAACTTAGGTGTCACTTCCTTTTAAGTTACCCACAAAGCCCTGAAGGAATCAGTTTTTAGGATTCAGGAGCAGAATTTTTTAGGATTCAGAGGCCTGGGCAATGCCACTCACTGCAGGCTTCTCAGGGCACCACATGAATCTGATCATTAAATAAACGACAGAATCTTCGTAAAGGCAGAAAGCGAGTGACATCACCCTCATCAAATTCCAAATCTCTCGATTCCATTTAAAACTACCGAGCACGTTTATAAATCTGGCCAATCCAAGCGTGCATTCACCCACAAGGTGGCAGTGGCCATGCAAGGATTTAGCACCTGGAGGCTCCCGGAGCCACATACAATCCTCTTCACTTTGAACAGAGACCAAAAGGCTCTGTTACGGGAAAAAATATATTCTCTCTTGCACAAAAAGCAAACTCTGTTGACTCAGTAAACTGGCTTGCCTCATAATTGGTGCTGCTTTTCTTTTCCTTACAAGAAAACTGCAGTTCTTCTCAGAAAGGAACAGGTTCGTGTTCCCACGAGCACAGACCGCAGATGTGCCGCCCTTCCCCTGCACAGCGCGGGCCGGATCCGGGAGCTTTCCCGAGGGGCTCCGGCTCCCGAGGGGCCCCGGCTGCCGAGGGGCTCCGGCTCCCGAGGGCGCGGGATGGCGGAAGGAGCGGAGTGTTCTGGCACGCACCACAAGAACCACGGAGCCCAGCTCCCGGCCCCGCACAGCCCCATCCCCAGGAGCCACACCTTGCTCTGGAGAGAATTGTCCGAGCGCTCCTTGAGCTCTGCCAGTGCTCAGCGCCCAGCCCCTTTCGCTGATACCCAGCCACCCCTCCCCGGCACAGCTTCTGGCCGCTCCCTCGGGTGCTGTGCCGGCCGTGCCCGCTCGGGGATGGAGCCGGAGCTGTCACCGCGGGCTGGGCAGGGCAGTGCCCCCGGAGCAGGGGATGCCGGACACCGGCGGGAGTGCGGCCGACGGAGCGGCTTTCCCGACCGCGGCCCCTTCCCCCCGCAGCGCCCCGGGCCCGCGCCGCCGGTACCTGCAGGAGGCCGCCCATCTTGGCGCGCAGAGCGCGGAACTCCTCCGGCGGCGCGTCGGGGTAGAGCTGGGCACGCAGCAGCTCCTCGGTGATGCCCGCGGTGCCGTGGAAGGCGGCCTGGGCGATGCCGCTCAGCAGCGCGCTCAGCGGCCTGCAGCCCTCGGGCGGCGGCGGCGGCTCGGGCGCCGCCATGGCGGGCAGGGCGCGTCCGCGCTACGGCGGCCGCGCGGGGCCAGAAACGCTCCCCAGCCAAGCGCCAATGACATTCACCAGACCCCCACAGCAAGCAGCTGGGCGGGTACAAGAAATATCCGCTCTCTGAGCTGTTTTTTTCACGGAAAATACTCCTCTACTCATGTATTTTAAGGAAACGTCCAGAGGCTTTGCCCTCTATCCTTTGCTGAAAGATGCAGGGTTGACCATTAAAGACGGGGCCCGTTAAAACAAAGGTACTAATAAAGAGCAAGTGTTTTCTCTGTGCACCATTTTATACAAGTTTCAATATAAAGAAAGCATTAAAATGTTTTGTCTATACAAACACACTGTCACAAAAGAGACTGTGTGCTCTCCTACATAAAGTTTTCTTTGCTAATACAACAATAATACAGTGGTATTGTTTACCTCCTGATTTCAGTCATTGCAACCCTTCACAGTTGCACTTTCTTATGACATGAAAGAAAAATCATATTGCTCACAGACAGAAAATACGAGTTTATCATCTTGACCTGTTCTGCCTTGCTCTTTCTTCAGTTTTGTAGGTAGAGAACAGGCAAAGAACAAGTTGTCCTTGCATGAGGGGAGCACAGAGTACATCTGGAAGCTGGAGGTACAGGAAGAAGTAACAGCAAACACATCTAACATTTCTTCTGCTGTCTCCACTCATTTGGACAGTATTTTAAATGTCCTCTTCAGCCAGTGGTATTGGGATCAAACAACATCTTTGGAAGCTTTAAAGCATCTGGAGATACAGGAATTTCTTTCAATCACTAGAAATGAATATATAGGATGAGAAACTGAACTCCATTTGGGTACAGACTCCTCACAGCACCGCTGACTTTTCTCAAAAACTCTGAGTACAGTTCATCATCGTTCATCTTGAAAAAGAAAAGGGAGCAGGGTAGGAACTCTTCATGGCTTATCAGTATCACCCATGGAATATAAAGCAAAATTTCTCTCTGCTTTGAATTTCTGAAGATACCATCCCTCGATGACATGCTTCCTTCTGCTGCAGCCTGAGGTGAGTCTTTAGGTGCTCATGAGCAGTGCTGGTTTACTGACTTGGGCTGAGGTGCAAACTTGCTCTTGTAATTGCTTCTTCTTCTCAGATCCCAGGGTACTCAGTGCCTTGCATGAATATGGCAAAACAAATCTGGTGCCAAGTGCGTGTCTTGACTTCAAAACCAGCATAAAATTACTCAGAATGCACATGGCAGCAGCAAGTAACCCGTGGTTTTAAGAATTATTTATTTGTTTTTGTAAACAACCTCATTTTTAAAGAAATTAAAAATACATCAAAAAGTCTGTCTCTACATATATACACAGTACATGTTCAAATTTCACTTCATTGTGATGCCATGGTTTAAGCAGAAAAGCAAAGAGTGCTTTGATCCAAAACTCAGCTGCAATACCACCACCTCTGGGGACACAGCACCTTCCTGCCTTTCCAGGAACACTTCCCCTTTTATCACCCAGACCACTTCACTTGTTCTTGATCACCTGGACAGTTTTCCTGCCGTAGTGGTAATAGCTGTAGGCAGATGTCACCGTTGTGAAAGCTGTGATGCACCTTTGGGGAAAAGAGTTCCTCTAAGTCATGGGGGTCTCTGGACAACATAAAAAGTGCCTTTTTTTTCTTTTTTTAGCATCTGTTGTTAACTACACAGTCAGGAACTATGCTCCACAAAAATGCAGCTGCAGTTTACAAGCTGAAATTCAGTGCTATGGGGAGGATTAGATAAACAAAGACTCTGCCATCCAGGGGTAAGCAGCATGCTTCAGTGTAACTGCATACCAGGACAAATTATCACCACACCAGCACTTGCTTTAGAGAAGGGAAAATAAAAGATTCAGCATTTGCAGCCTACATCACTTCTACCAGCTTGAGAACTGACAGATGCGAGAAACTATTCCTTGGCAGTGTGAGCAGGGAACACTGGAACCACTCAAGACTCAAACTTACCATTTTCACCAAGTTCCAAAGCTAAAGAACCAGTTCCTGCTTCAGAACTTACCATTTTCTCCAAGTTCCAAAGCTAAAGAACAAGTTCCTGTTCAGGGAAACTTTTGTTTCCCTCCCAGACCACAGACATCCCTAAATGAGCAGTGCTCCTCTGGCTGGAAGGCTGACACCACCCCCGAGGTGGGAGTCTCTGCTGCAGCCCTGCCTGCGCCTCTGCCCTCCCTGAGCACTCTGCCAGGGAGTTTCTGAGAGTATCCACAGAACACCCTGGCAAATTACACCCCGAGGCAACTCTAGATTTTGTCTTACCACCAGGATAAAAAACCACAGACTGTTAAGATCAAGGTTCATTCATAGTTCCTTAAACACTTCATGGATTGGGTTGGTGGTTTTGGTTTCTTTGGTTTGGTTGTTATTTTATTTTCCTAGAAGACAAGTAACACTGGATTTTGCACTACTTTAAGTTACTAAGTAATTCTGACATCTGCTGTTCAGAACTCTTTGTTCTGAACTCTTGCCAAAACAGCTCAGGAAAAATAACTGCACTCATAACAGCTGCAGCCAGCTGCAGCTCAGACTCAGTTCAGAGCTCCAGTGACAGCAGAAGGAACAGCATTTCTTAAGGAGGGAAGCTCCTTTATGTCTGTTCTCATCCCATCCCTCTCCTCCCTTCCCAAACTCTAGCAGGAATCACCATTTCTCCATGTGCTTTTCAAACAGGCTGTAGAAACCTGGATTTCAAGAGAGCAGGCACAGTATAAAGCAAAAATAAGAATGGCTATTATTACTGATCCCATGGCTGCTTGTTCAAGGACACTTCTGGCATGAATAAATGAGGAATCCATGCAGCCTTTCTTCCTCCTTTTTTCTCCACTCATCTGAATTTATGTTTTGCCTGTATACACCATGCCTACCCCAAAGACTTGCTTCTAAGCTATTATTCCTGGATCTTAACTAGTTTCATTAAGTACCAATAAATATCTAGTTTTCTGGTGTCAAATTTAAGACTAAAGGTGTAAAAATTCAGGCATATGGGCTTATTGCATCTTCTGGGTACAGAAGATTATTTATTCCACACAAATTAATCTTGATTACCCGCTTCTTTAGGAGCACATTAAATTATCTGGGGGAAAAAAAGTAAGATATTAGTTACCATAGTGTCTGCAGATATATGCTGTCCACATAATTGAAAACAGGTGCTGCTAAAGAAGCTGCCACCAAAATCAGCTGAACTGCTGTGTTCATCTGAGAAAAGCAAAACAGCAACTGTGAGCAACATGAAGAAGTACAAGGAATACCAACATGCACTTTTATTACTGCTTTAAGGATTAGTTTACATAAAGAAAATTTATTTAAAGAAACCTTCTTAAAATAAAGCATCTTACTCTCTCCAAATCAGCATGTGCTCTGACAGAGTACAGTTGAAAACCTTTCAGGATCTAGGTAGAGTTGGCACTATTTTCAAACTGTACTCAGCAGTTGTGTAAATTATCCCCACCCTCCAAACCACACAATGCTCCAAGTACCCAGGAGGTATCTTTTGTAACAAGTTATTGCTCTTACCTTGCTGATGAATGTTGGTTTTAATTGTGCAGTAGCATAACAGGGGTTAAAATACCTACTCAGTGTTCTCTGTTGGGAGAGAAAAGAGGAAAAAAATTGCAGCTCTTGTACATTCAGTCTGATTTACCTGTTCACACGATAAAGAAAAGACAACTGTACCACTGAAGAATTACACTGCTCTTTGTAAGATTGATTATTACACATCACACACAGGAAAAAAGTTATCAGTAGCTCTGACTTATCTTTACAAACCACATTTTATTAAAACACTGCTCTGCTCAGAAATCTATTTAGCAAAAGAACAAGCATTACATCTTGTAACCATCGAGTCTCAAGATGACAAATCTCTTGGTCACAACTTTGCCATTAATTAAGCTTATTAATGTATTTTTTGTTATGATGACACGTTTTTAATGCCGCGCACTCACCGGTGGAGAAAGAGTTTTGTATCGCACGTAAAAAACGGCGGCAATGAGTGCCGCATCCCGCAGGATAATCATGGAAGTCAGGGGAACTGCAAGACCAAGGCAACACCAGCCAGTGAGAAACTGTGCCCATGATTAAAGGTAAAACACAACCAAAAGAGCAGAAAATTAGAAGTGAGACAAAACAGCCACACCCAAATTCTCTTGAACGAGTTCTATGCATTACTGAGGGTGTTTAACACAACTCCTGAAAGGGTTTAAGCTGAAGTCTTCAAACAATCCAGTCCATGAAAAACAACTTTACAGAGCTACTATTGCTGCTTTAAAGAAAGAGCACCTAAAAAGGGCAGTCCATGCCATTTTGTATGCGGCAGCACTTGCTTTCTGTGGGGTCCCTTGGGAAGTGTTTATTGGGAGCAAAGGGCCGGAGGAGTTCCGGCAAAGCAAGAGTTCCAAGAGATACAGTTTTCCTTGTTAGAAACACAAGAAACATTGCTACACATAAACTGACCTTCTTTGCCTTATCTAGAGCACACAACTGACATTTCCTCACCTGGGATAAGATTTGCACAAGTTAGGCTCACGTAGAGCACGCTGATAAGGATTTTATCCGCCAGGGGATCGAGAGCACTTCCCAGTGCTGATTTCTGATTAGCCCAGTTCCGTGCAATAAATCCGTCCAACTAGGAAAACCAAAATTTAGTAGCTGTCTGTTAGAAGGGTATGAACCAAAACAGCCTGTGTACGCTACTTTAGACAGGTATTTAATGAAGAGTTTAACTAGGATAAAATGTGATACCTCTTAGCTAGTGTTTAATGAAGAGTTTAACTAGGATAAAATGAACTTGTATCATTTAACAGACCACCAGGTGCACAAGCACTGAGTGGCCAATGCCAACCCGGGGCTGGTCAGGGAGCCCTGACATTCCCCATTACCCCATTAGCATTAAGTCCCCTTCAGGCACCTGCAAATTCCCTTTGCAGCACCACAAAGGATATATACAGCATTCCTAGAAACCAACAAATCTAAAACCAAATGTTTTGTCCGTTTCCACTCTACCCCGGAGTCTGTTTCAGTGCATGCCCACGGGATCCCGTGAGCCCAGCGTTCCCAAAGCCTTTCCAAGCCCATGCAGACATACCAGGTCTGTCACGCCAGCCAGGACAAAGACACCGAGTGCGACGTTGAAATTCTCTTCAACAATCAAATAGCCTAAAACCGGCGCCAGACCCATTCTCGCCATGGACAGGATATTTGGGATGGTCCAGGGGTTTTCATACTGTAAAGAGAAGAAATATAAAACCTTCAGGGCAGGAACTCAAAACCCCGCCTTGGCACGTAACACAGCTTTAACCGCGACAAATACTTTTTCCGCTTAACTAGCCAGAAAGCCTGGAAAGTTCTCGGAAGCAGCCCGCGGCTTTCGCAAGGCACACGGCCTCGACCCGCTAAACATTAACTTCGACAGGAGAACACCCCGCCTGCGGCGAGGGCCCCCATGGCGGGCCCGCCCCGGCTGCGACACCTGCTCGCCCGCCGCGTCCCCGCCGTCCCTCACGTACCAGCTCGGCGTAGGGCCCCGCCGCGCCGCGCTCCAGCGCTGCCGGGGACGCGCGACCTTTCGCGGCGCCTCGCGGCGGCCCCGCCCCTCGGCCGGGCCGCGCGCTTTACGGCAGGCGGCCGGGTTGGGAGGCCGGTGCCGGGAAAGCGCTTCCCGGTGCTGTCCCGGTGCTGTCCCGCCGCTTTCCCGGCCCAGGCGCTGCCCATGGCGGCCCGGTGGGCGGCTGCCCGGGCTGATCCCGCTCCTGCTCACGGCGGGGCCGCGCCGTTGTCGGGCAGCCCTTGAGGGAGGAAGGGGAAGGTTTGCTTTGCCTCAAGGAACTCCTCAGAGAGCGCGGGTGCTCTCCGGTGCTCCGTGCTTGCCTCTGGCCCTCGCTTGCCCGCGTTCACTTGGTCTGAAGGAGAAAAGGGAACGAGTTCACTGTTCCAGGTGCAGTGTTTGTCTGCTCCTGAGGCGCGTTCCTGTCCCCAGCACTGTGCCAAGCCAAAAT
Organism: Passer montanus; assembly: GCF_014805655.1. NCBI lineage: Eukaryota > Metazoa > Chordata > Aves > Passeriformes > Passeridae > Passer > Passer montanus. Next base: position 841,323 of record NW_024368819.1, on the reverse strand, counting down.
CAGTCTCTAACACCTTTTCCCTTTAGCTGATAGAGCACACCTCGCCCCTTAAGAGCTCCGATACAGAACTATAATTTTGTACTTAAAGCATTTCATCTGGCTGACCAGTTTTCAGTTCCGAGTATATTTGGTCCTTGATGTCCTTTAAATAGAAACTGAGGCACTAAGTTTCAGTATTTCTGCTTTCTTTTTCATCTATCGTATCTTACATAAGAATTGAAAGAGGGAAAACAAGAACCAGCACTGCAGTCCTGATTTTTAAAGTATATTTTTCTTAGGGAGGGCGTGTTGGTGTTTGTGGTTTTTTAATTCTCACACTGAAGTCTTGCCAGCTGCTATTTCATTGCACCAGACCATGGTTCTGATTTCAAAGTCAGGAAGCATTCAGCACTTCACCCGTGCTCCACACGTGGTTCTGTGCCAGGAACAGTTACACAGGAACAAACAGAACCTGTTGGTGTTACAGATCCTGTAATGGCCATTAAACAGCCTTGAACAAATCATATTTCTCATATATAAAGTTTAATGGAAGTCAAAATCCCATCCCTGCTTTACAAATTAAATATTGTAATAAGGATATTTTCTTAAATCACACTTGGATCTCAAAAGAAACCTTGGCTTCAAAGACCATGTTTCAAAGCAGAAAATCAAGTCAGTTTCAGAAAAGTGTCATTTGGTGACACCTGTAAGACAGTGTTGTCAGAACCTTCTGGAAACATTTCTAGACTTGAAATGAGCTACAGTGCTGAAGGTACAGCTGGTACCATCCTCTCAGGAAAGATTTCTGGGTCCAGCATCTCTTTCAGAAGTACAGCCCCTTATGGCACTGTAGCAGCATAAAACCACACCTTCCACTCCTGCAGGATGGTGAGGTCCCATTTGGAAGAGAGAGCTGTGGGATGAGCCAGGCAGCAATGCCAAGTGCCAGTTTGTCCTGTTGCAGCTTTCCAGTTTAATTTTCTGCAGGGGAATCTCCAGCCCAGCAAACCCCAGTGCTGTGGCAGGAGCTCAGCTCAGGATGTGCTGCAGGTCCAGCACTCCAGGGGGACAATCAGTCCAAGGGAGTTATCACAGTGACTCTTCTCACATGGTCTGGAGCTGATAAACTCTTGAACCTTTCTTCAAAAGATAACCCTGATCATTTAGGGATCCAATAAAGCTTTCAAAATCAGATACCTGGGAAGATAAAGTCAAAAATATCAAATTGGAGAATGACACCTGATGTAAAGCAACATAAACCATTTGAAAGAACTTAGTGAAATAAAGTGGGCTAAGAACAGCTCAGTTTCCTTAGCAAACTCTTCACCTACCAGGAGGTCTCACACCATCAGCCCCCTGCTTTCTGCTTTAGTTACACACTGTTTTTACTGCAGTGTTACACAGAAGCAGCATTCTCTCCCTTATGACATGAAGAAAAGGTGCAGCTACATATGTGTAAATTCCAGTTCTGAAACAGAAGTACCTACCACAGAAAAGCATGATTTCTACAACTCTCCCTGATTTCCAGGTATAAAACTTTGAATGGGCAAAAATAGTCTATATATGAAGGGAGAACTAGAGTTAAATAAATTATGAAGGGAGAATTAGAGTTAATTAAATTATCTTCAATAAGTAGTTGATGAAGCAAAAATTAGAGTTAGCTATCAATAGTTCTGTTTGGCTGAAGCCCCCACAAGTACAGAATGCAAATCAATTACAGGGCAGAATACATTTGTGGCCATGTGTCCTAGAGGATGTTCCTTTCAACATACAACCTCAGGATGTCTGAAGCAGCAATGAAAACCTGAAAGGCATATTTAATCCAGGAGGAGGTGATGCAGAAACATCATTGCACTGCTGAAATAGAGCACAGACACCACAAGTCTGAACTTGGGAACAAAAATAGGCGTGTCCTCTGGGGAGGCAGGAGGCAGCACTGAAACCACCATTGCCTTTCACAGATCAACCCAGGATCTTGCTCAGAGCCAGCCTCATCAGTCGAGTCAGCCCTTGGCAGTGCAAGGAGCTGCTGTTGCAGACAGCTGTGGGGTCAGTGAAGCTCACAGAGACACTTCAGGAGCTCTGCTCAGCCCAACAGCAGAAAGGTCATTTCTACCTTTGCTAAGCGGCACAGAGAGGTGCCTTTGCCCCCCTCCCTTTGGCAGTGAGAGCTGTGGGTGGCCTGGCAGCTGCCGAAGGGGGGCTCACCCTGAGCTGCAGCTCCCTGGCGATGTGGCGCAGCTGCTGCAGGTCGAAGAGGTTGTTGTAGGTGCTCTCAGCCACGCTGCTCAGGGCAGACACGAAGCGCTTGGCCTGCGAGCGATTGCTCATGCCAGAGCCGTGCTGGGAGCGCTCGAAGTCCAGCTTCCCAAACTCATCCGAGTAGGTGCCCAGCATGCTGCAAACAGGTTACACAAAGAGATCAAACTCTCACCAGGAGATAAAAGCAAACAGACATGGATTTGATTCCCAAAATGTGACTGCTTGAGAGAACTTTCAGAAGCCACATAGAAAACCACCCCCTATCAGGGCACTCTCTAGGGAACTTAGACTAAGCATTCATCCAAATCACTTTTGAACTTCAATTGTTCACCTGCACCAGAGAGTACTCACAGGGGAGAAAAAACCTTTCAGCATAACCTCATATGTGCGTTACTGTGACTCCCAGAACCACTGTGACCACACAACTCACAAGCCTGAGCAGTTGTATTTGACTTAGGGCTGCTGGCAGCTTTTAAAGAGCAGCTAACAAATCCAAATAGCAATATCATGGGCCTAGGCTTGATAAAGTGATTCCTTCACTGTGTTTGAATATGTAAAGAAAAGAAGTTTCAAATAAACAGCACTGTGATGCTTTTTTTCTTTTTAAAGCAGTATTTTCTATTACCTGTATTTCATTATCTCTATTACATCCTCAGCATCTTCCTTGGTAGATTTCTCTCTTAATTCCAGCCTTGATCGTGCCTTAAAACAGAAAAAGTATCTCACAAAGGTTTAAGATATATCATAACTGATGTGAAAAAGGGCTACAATCACTCCACAAGGGCTACAAGAACAAATTTCAGGAGCAGAGATAGAACCTAAGCCTACACAATTAGAGGAATATTTTTCTGGTTTTTGTTAGTGTGTCAATGTGTTCTCCTGCATACTTGCACTTTTAGGCTGTGGCATGGAGTTCATTTGCTTTTTAGCAGTGCAGCTTTGTGAAGCAGCAGATCACAAATAGTGTTGTTAAGGCAGTGTTAGGGAAAACAGAAGCAGTCTAGGTTCAAGGTGGGCAGCAGTTGTTCCTGCCTGCAACAACTTTTTCTCCTTTTGGGGAATGTGATAGATTCTATTTCCATCTCCTCAAGGGTGTTTTGCTTTATAAGAAGTTTTAAGGAACAGCAGCTCTTAAGCACTTCTAAGCCTGATGCATTCTCACTGTAAAAAATAATAGGATTTGGGCAGTATCTCAGGAATAACCTCTTTGCTTTCAATCCCTTAAGCATTCCAGCTTGCATTTACCTCTGTCAGTCGAATCAGGGACTCCAGCTGCCTCGTGGTGATGGGGGTGCTGTCTGCTCCTTGGTTCTGCTTCCGGAGCTCAAGGTAGAACTCCTGGAGGACTTGTGCAGCCTCTGGAGATAAGCTTGGGTGCACGTACTGCCGAGCGTATCCGACGTACTTCCTCAGCAGCTGATGGGGAATGGCATCAAAGTTTTCTCCTGTTGAGATCTAGCACCATTACAAAGAGTTAAATTTCTGTCAGAATTCTAAACAATAAAAAATTTAATACCAAACATCATCTTTATGCTTTATCTGGTGAAGTCATCATTATAAGGGCTTTGGTACTTTGTATATGAAAGGTGTACTTCAAATCCCCACACTATGCTCAGATATGTAAACACACACACTTGGCCATTTCAGAAAAAGCAGCCAAGGGTTCTCATCTGCAATGATAGGAAGTGCCCAATAAAATTTGTTATAAAGTTAAATCACCTCTCAAAAAGAGAAAATCCCAATTCCCACAGCTCCATAGAAGATTAAACCGTCACTGCTGATATCCTGTTTCCAAAAGTGCATGGGTTTACTTCCAGTAGGAGTATTTCTCCCAAGACCTGGCATTTGACAACATCAGCTCTCAAAGCCATCACTGAAGTCTAATGAGAAACATGCTTCCTCTCCTATACTTCCCAAATCCACGGAGCTGCAGATGCCCAAGGATTTGCTTCCACACTGCTTTATTTGGATTCAACACATCATCACAGATCACGTTATACCAAATCATTACACCCAGCCCACTAGTGTATCTCCTTACTGCAACCCAACACAGACATTTGTTCAGAGCAGCTCACGCAGCAGCCCCAGGAGCAGCCCCACCTTCAGCCTGTCGAGCAGGGGTCGGTGGGAGGTGGCCTGGAGGACAGAGTGCTCCTGGGAGCTGCCGCGGGTCACCAGGGCGCTGCTGCAGGCGGCGCGCCGGCCGGCCCGCATGGCCATCACGTGCTCGGACAGCAGGTGGTCGTGGTCCTCGTTCGGTGTGTCCAGCAGGATGAAAACCAGATCAAATCTTGACAGCAGAGCACTCCCCATTCTGGAGGAAAGACAAGGAACTTGGAGCGCTTGGAGAAGTGGAAAAATTACAGCAACTCTGTTCCACTTCAAACACAGGTAAAAGATCCTGTCCTGCTCGTTCAGAAAAAAGTACAACAGCAATTTCTGTCTCAAAAGCCACTAAAGATTATTAAATTTTGTGTTCACACTCCAAAATTCTAGAAAGCGATTGTACACCAGCTACAAGCCTGCCAGAAGCATCTACTCCTGAATGTGAATTATAAAAGCAGCATTTCAGAAAGGGCTCACTTTAGGTTCTCAGACACTGTTTTGGCTTTGTTGTAATGTCCTCCAACGGGGTTTGCTGCAGCAACAATGGATGTCCGAGCTGGCAGACTGCAAACAATGCCAGCCTTGGCCAGGCTGATGCTCTGCTGTTCCATGGCTTCCAACAAAGCCTGGTGCTGGTTTCCCATCTTATCAAATTCATCTATTCCACAAATTCCTGGAAGCAATTAAAACAGGACAAAATTTATCAGACAACACATTAACTGAAGGACAGCCGTGTCCTATAATCTAGTGCTACATCAGAAGTCCAACTTAGAACCCTAGGGGCTGCAGGAGACATTGGAAAATCTCCATTTCAGCCAGCTTTGTTTGCATTCCGTGGTAATGCAACCAAACCACTAAGAACTCAGCCTGACTTGGGGATGCAGCATTTTGGGGATTTGTTAAGATGATGAAACAAGCTTTTTAAAATAGACAACATATCTCAAAAGCAAATCCTTTTTCAAAACCAGTAAAAGTACAGAGCTGGCATCAAGTCAGACCCCTGAACAAAAAAAATCCTAGTTCCTTGACACAGAAGTCTGGTATATGAACTGGAGAACTGAAGTTTCCCTACACTCTAGGAAAGCAGGAATTGCCCCCAGAGAAGCCACTGGAGAAGCTCAGAGCTTCCCATGGTGTGGAAGCCCAGTATCATACTTCATATAAACATTTTTAGCCCACAGTTAGATGAGCACTTTGGCTTAGCTGAGATTCAGCAGCACACACTCTCCTGTCCCTTACATATGGCTATGCAGAACCTGTGGCATTCCATGGATTACCTTGATCTCCAAGCACTAAGGCACCAGCTTCCAAGGCAAAATCTCCAGAAGTGCCATCTCTGGAGAGTGTAACAGTCAGGCCAGAGCTAGTGGAAGTATTACCACAAACATACACACCTCGAGGAGCGATGTTACACACGGCCTAGAAGAGAAACAAATACTTTGGCCTTCCCCAAAGTGAAGAATTTCATAAGCCTCATTCTAGAGAAACAACTCAAAGTAACCCCAAATTTGTTTCTTTCTACTAAAGCTCTAAGTCCTTGCAACTCCAAGACACATACTTCTGCAAAGTAGGAGTAACTTTTCTTGGATGGCATTCTTTTTTCAAGTAACAATGTGAAAAAACAAATCAGTTACTCTAGGCTGGTGAGTCCCCATTCAACAAAATGAAAATAAATTTAAAAATTTTGTTTGTTAAGATGCTTGCATGCAAATCCATTACTTTGGCTAAGTGCAAATCATATCATAATGCAACAGATCCACACTAGAAAGACTTTTTAAAGAAGGTCTAGGTGAATACTGTCACTCTTTCACTTCACAGTAACCATGTAAAGAGACATGGAATTTTAAAATCATTCCGTTTAAGGAAAAAAAATCTATTACTAATTGTCATAGTCATGCAGAAATGCTTATTGAGATTAAAACCCAAACACAGGATCAGGTCCCTTTCCCAAAAAGATCTGTGCTAGCAACATAGAAATAGGGTAAGGAATGGAAGTAAACCTCACAGGAGGAGAGTCACAGGGTATCTGAAGTTGCATTTATTCAAAGGTTAATTACTTTATGTCACAATGGACCAGTTAAATAAAGACAGGAAGGAGTGAAACTGCTCACTGAGGGAAAGGGTTGGTGACAAGAACTGTAGAAGGGCAGGACAGCAAGCCTGTAAGCCTGTCCTTGAAAGCCCATGGGCCTGACCAAGGACACCTGCTTTGGTGTTTCAACAGGCTCCCTGGATGGCAGGAGAGCCCTTTGGATACTCTCCTATACTTGAGGCATCCCACATGGAAAGATAGCTCCAGCAAGGCTCAGTCAACCCTTTGATCTCAGCACAGTTATCCTACCATGGCTGCAAGTCAAGATAACAAGGAAATAGAGGAAAACAGAAAACAGTAATAAAGGAAACCATACTTGCAACATTTGACTTTTTCCTAATCCTGGATCTCCAACAACCAGAACATGTGGATCTCCTCGCACTGGGATTCTGTTCTTGTCATCCACAAACTTCTGACATCCTCCAAACAAGGCCAGGGCCAACCCTGCCTTCACAATCTGTTGTGGTAGAGGCCAACACTGGTAAGCATTCCACCGTGGTGGCCAGCACTTACAGCTCCCTAGAACTGGCTGCAACAACCTTTCCTTCAGGATCACTGAACTTAAGGGTATAAGGCTGCCACTGCCCTGGCACCAAGAGACTGTGAGCCACAGTCACCTGTAAAAACAGTCCCTGCCCCCTGCCCCTGTCCCAGATAAGCTTTGTGAATCCTTTAGCAGTTGAATGTGGCATAAACATTTCAAACTGGAATTACAAGTAGAGTTTTTAGATGACTTACCTCATGGCCATAGATTGCAGGACAAAGAGAACTGAAAAACAAAGCACAAGGTAACATAAGTGGAAGACAAATAATGTATTACTAGAAATAATCACTTGTCCTCTCTCTCATCACAGAACACCTCAATAAACATAAATTTTTTTGGATAGCTGTTGCTGAATTTCCATCAGAAATCAGCAGCATCAAATTTCTTGAAATTTTTGCATAAGCAGAAATGACTGAAACAAGAAAAGCTTTTCACTTGAGTCCCCCACAAAGACAAAGGAGAGCAGCTTCCCAGTGGTATCTGTGCCTGTTCTTGTCTTAATCAAGTAACTACCTGTAACCCTCCTTTTAAAGTGCTGGGTTTGTGTTCTTGACTCCCTGGGAGGACCTGAGGGACATCCCAGGTAGAAGAGTGCTTTTCAGTCTGAACTGAGGGCCTTTCACACCTCTGCTCAGTCCTTGCACCTCTTTCCTCTACTGTAGAAAACTGGAGGACAAAATGGTACTTGTAAGTTGAATTTACACGGTGAGGAACAAAATTAACTAATTGTTTTTCTACCCAGAGCTTTCTAAGGTTAAACTAGAACACAGGAAACTTCTTGAACTTCTAAACTGCTCCCAAAGTCCCAACATTCCCACTGCAATACCTCCCTCCTAAGTCCCTTGCCCACTGCAGTTTCTTACATCTCTGTGGTTTCTATTGCACCAGACTCAGACATTTCACAGCTTGAGGTGAACATTTGTCTGAAGGTGGCCACACTCATTCATGACTAACCCTAGATCCAGTCTAGGTCTGATATAACTTACTTCACAATGAGCCTGAACAGATTTTCCTCAGCTTGAATTTCTTGGATAGCATAGAGGTCTTTAAGAGAAAACTCCATGAACGATCTCTGAAAGGTCTCATCATCAAAATTCTTCAGTTTTTGTCCTTTACTGTTGCTGACAGAATTTGCCTCAATGTACAGTAAGAACATGCACTTGTCGTTCTTATTTTTAGAAGCTCCTGTTAGAAAAATTGAGAAAGGATGATGAAGCATTTTTTCTATTAATAAGTACTACTTATCTACTATCTTATCTACAAATGGCATAGAGTAATTCAGAAACATGATGTACAGCCATGGTCATATTTAAGTACTGAACATCTGCACTTGGTAAAATTGGTGCAAAAATACGTTTCTAGGTACATTTGTGCTTTTAAGTTCCCTTATGTACACAATACATATTTTCTTGACTTGGAATATACATGTCTAGAGAGAATTTTGTCCCAGAATAAATAAATCTTTCCAGGGATTTTAAATTATATTATTGTTGTCAAAGAAAAGTTGAATATCAAACGTTTCCACTCAATATTTTGGGGGGAAAAAAAGATGCATGGTGTGGAAGCATTAAACACATAGTGGAGTAATTATCAATTAAGAATGAATCATTTTCTATGTAGACTGATTACTGAGTAGAGAATGAAGTCTCAGAGTAAAACAGTTGCAGTTATCTGCAGTATATTCTTTCAGAGCAGTGCACAATGTATTTCTTCACTTGGGGAAAGAAAAGGAAAAAAAGAGTTGAAAAATTTCTCTAGGGAGGCTGAGATAACTCTCCTTCACAACAGTGTGACAGTTCTCTTAATGCCTGAAGGAGATACTAAAGAGAAAAATTTAAGCAAATAATGCCCTAAAATAACTCTTCATTGTAAAAGTTTGGTAGCTCCCAAAGAAATTGACACTTTATGGACTTATGGTCCGAGAGCTCCAGTTAAGGGGAGTGACTTGTTCTTGTGTAAGCACTCTCAAAAAACCCCACTGTAGGAAAAAGGAGTTCTCAGATGCTGCACTTCACCTTCCTCAGTGCTTGCCACCTTCACTATGCCTGTGACTGTGACCATGTCCCCTGGGACACAGCTGTCCACGAGATCCTGGACCAGCTCACACTCGATGGTGCGCGGGATCCGTCCTGCTTCCCGCTGGTCGTCTGACATGAGCTCCTGCACCCTGCAACACACCAGGGCAGCTGGGCACCACACTGCACCTGCCAGTGCAACTGCAGCACACAGCTCCTGCAGCTCTGGGCCTCTGCTGCAGGTCACGCCTCACTGCATGGGGGTAAACCATGCAGAAAGCCCAGAAATGCAGGAACTGTGAACTCCGAGTTGAAATTCAGATTTTCTAAAACTGATGAGCGTGTTCACGTAGAAATAAGTACAGGACATAAAGTAAAAGGGACTCATAAAAAAATGAAGAGCTCAGACATTATAGCCCCCTGGAATTCTTAATAGATATTGCAACTCTGGAAAAGTGCAAGGAATTTCTCAGACTATAACAAGAAGAGTAGCTGACTCTCTGGTTGTGAGAGTTCCAGCTCTGCCTCTGCACCTGGAGCTCGGAGATTCCCTGGAAGCCAAGCCAAGCTTTACCGAAGAAGCTGTGATGAACAGCGCCCTCTGGAGCTGCTAAGACCAGCACGAATTTTTGAATGAACATAACTTCAAACTATGACTTTTAACCCTCCAGTTCACTTCCAGCTCATTCAGGCCAAGTGGCACAGCTGACCAATGTAACCTAAAGGGTTTTTCTAGCTGACTTACAGCTCGTTAAAGGAAATAATTAAATCATACATGCAATTAGAAATTATTGAGAAATGTAGCAAAGAGAACAAACTAAGCATCTCTCCAAGAGCTCTGTAAGGGCAGAAGGAATTTCCACAAAACTGTTACAGGGTGGGTTACAAAGTATACCAGCACTTGGATAAAACAACTGCTTTGTGATACAAATGTTGGAGAGTGCTTGCTGGAAAAGAGTATGATTATTAAAGTCACACAGTGTAACACGGGTTGAGCAATCCTGTCACTTTTGGAGTGTCCTGTCACATCACATTTTTGTGCTTACTTGACAGACTGCCAGTCCACTGTGGTGGTTAGAGGAGAGCTCCTGTCAGCTGTGAAGGACCGGCCCCGGCACTCGGGAACAAGGCACTGCAACAACAGGAATTCTGACTCATTCCCAGCCTTTTTAATGTCCTAGGGTGAAACTGTCTTTTTTTTTTTTAATTAAATAAGGAAAGCAAAGCAATAAAATTCAGCATCATTCCAGGAAAAAAGCCAATTAAATTAGGGCTACAAATTAGGATGTACATAATTAACGAGGATCTATCAAGCACAGACACCTGAACACTGACTCACAGCTGTTGGAGCAAACACAGCAGCATTGTGTGATCCCCTCAGTGAACTGGTCTGAGAATGACCAGGCAGTGTCCTCTGTCCAATGACTTCTTAAGTCCAGATAATAAAAGTAAAATTAAAATAGAAATTCTAAACAAAAAACAAACAATGTAAGCATAGAAAACCACCACATCAAGGTGGAAGGGTCTTTTTAAGCACAACTGGTGAAATGGAAATTAAATGAGATAATATTTTTTTCCAGATTTCAGGGAGTTTCTATGTATTTTTTGTTACATATCCTATTCCAGCAGCATACACTTTTTACAAGTAACAAGGGTCTGAAGTAAGAAAAGTTGCAAGGTATGCTTAATTATTTTTCAATGTGTCAGTTATTTAACCCAGCTTTAAAGACTTTTTATTTTCCTTTTTTTTTTAACACCTGCGGTACTGCTTTTTGTGAAAACAAAACAAAAAAGCATGAAGTTCAATGCTTTTGGCTCACCTTGGTGGGAAGGGTGTACTTGCCATCAGGGAGAGGAACACCCTGCACATCCCCACAGGCAGCACAGACGAAGGCCAGGTTGGTGCACAGGGGTTTGATGTTGCTCACCCTCACCACGGTGCCACGCAGGGCGATGTACTTGCCGTAGCAGTTGGCCCTCACGTTTTTCAGCTGGGTTAGAGGCTCATAGTTGTACACTCTGCATTAGCACACAGAAAATGAGGACAAAAATAACCCCCAAACTCATCCAAACACAGACAAAAAATGCTACTCCCAATTAAAAAGGGTAAAATCCAGAAAAAATGCTTAGAAGTATTTTTTCGGCAGATCCATGGTACAGTCTTTGATTCTTGCTCTAGAAAGCATCAGAACATTCAATATTCTCACATGACTGACCTCAACAGCCTCAAACAGTACAGTTTGTTTATTCAGTGACACCTCTGGCCTAGCAATACATTACTTTAAGATCATCCATAACTGTATCTTCCCATAGGTTCAGATAAAGCCTGGAATTTAGACTTGTGACACAGAAAGACCAAAGTTTTATTATGGCTTTGCTGCCACCAGCAGGGAATTAAAAACAATAATAAAAAAGAAAATAAAATTTGAAAGGTAATTTGAACTCCAATAGAGCTTACACACCTAGTTCCCTCAGACCCTTGAAGTGTGAGATGCCATTACTTCTGATAAAGAAAGTTCTAAAGACATGTTTCATTAAAAACTTCTCCAGTCAACAGAAATCTAAATAATTCTGCTTTTAATCAATAGAATTCTATTTATACAATAGTTATTCTACTTATAAGCCACTTCTCTACTTACAAGCTTTTCTAGTTCAAGCTGTTTGTTCAGCTTATAAGGTTTTATTTCACTTTTTTTTTTTTCACAAAGTCATGAAGTCACAGTGAAGAGAAAAAGCAGAATATAGAGTGTTCTGGAAAAAGCTTCACAGAGCCCAGTTTTCCCTCAAACACGTAAGCCATGCATGGACAGTGGCAAGGATTAGCCAGGAGGCCAACAGCTCTTCCTTGGGAAAGGAGAAGAGCCCAGCAGCCCTTACCTGGCATGGATGAGAGGCACGTTTATGACAGGGTCCCCATGCAGGGGCAATCCCTCCTGCACCTGCAGCGCTGCCGCGTGCCTCTCCAGGTCCTTGGTGAGCACCTGCCAGCAACAGCAAGGGAACACAGATGGATTAGAGCTCCCAACAGGGAGAGACACAGGAAGGGGAACACAGATGAATTAGAGCTCCCAACAGGGAGAGACACGGGTGTCAGAACTACATTTAGTTTTAGTCAGCTGCTCCAATGATGAATAAGAAAAATGCACCAAGACCAAAGCAACTTCAAAATGTGATTTTGTGGGTCGTACAGGAAGAGGAAAGATTGAAAGATCTGAGTTTTAAACAAACTGTAATTTGAAAGAAAGAAAAGCACAGAGATGTGGGTTTTATAACATAATTGCCTCTAAGTGTCACTGATTATTTTTTGTTGTGAGGGTTCTGCTTCCATGCACCAGAACCCCGTGTTTACCTGATGAATTGCCAGACCCATACACTGCAGTATTTTCTGAGGCATGTCCCTTAGTTCAGCAGATATATTTGGTATTGATTTAGTCAGCTCTCTGTCCTGGATTAGCTCCTTATAATCCACAAGAATGCTTCCTTTTCTTTCTATTTCATCCTGGGAAACATCATAAATGATAAAATACACTTCAAATTAGAAGCAAAACACTCAAATTATGTCCTAAATTTTTCAGGTCTCTGATGGAGGCTACTTTTGATGGGAAAAAACCACTAAAAATCTGTAGTGTTCTTGTATCAACAACAGGTTGTTGGGGTGGGATATGTTTGGCTTTGTTTTTTACCTTGTCATAAAGCTCAATGCGCTGCATGAAAAACTTTTCAAAGGCTTGAGTCTTCTGGACAAAAGGAGACTTGTCATTGTAAACTAAAAAGAAACACACCACTTTAGTGACAGAAATAATTTTTTCCACTTCACAAAATACATAAACAGGTAATTTTTCTTCTATTGTTTTTCTGCACTGCAAAACTAAGGAAGATAATAAATCTCCACAGCATCCACAAAGGTTACAGTATATGATAAGAGTGAAGTCTTTATTGTATTTATGTTTTTATATATGAAATGTTGGTTGTTCTTTATTGAGCTTATAACACTACTAGTAATCAATTCTCCCAATTCTCGAAAAAAATTAACTTAAATACTTGCTACATGTAATTTTGGTCCAAAAATACCTTCAGAGAAATAAAGTTTCCAGCCCTTATAGGGAATAAATTGGTCCATCGTTGATTGGACTAGTCGAGATTTTGCTGGGGGAAGAAAAAAAAAAATGCGGATTGAAAGAATACGGACAGTGAAATTTTGCAGGTTTTATTCTCAGTGATTCTTGTGACCACAGGAGACAGACAGCTGCAATCGCCTCGCACAGTGCGTCAGAAGAAAAGCATTACGGCTTCAGAAAGCAGAAGCACAGGGGCTGGCTCACCAGGTTCGGGCATCCTTTTGGGTTCTCCCCTCTGCGCTCTGCCTCGCCATCCTCCTCCTCCTCCTCGCCATCCTCCTCGCCATCCCTGGAAGCCTCTGCCCCGGGCGCATCCCCGGCCCCTGAGGTCCCTGCTCATCTCCCGCTGCCGGCACCACTCCGACAAGCCGAGCTGAGGAGACAAATGTTACCAGAAGACGCTTAACTGACACCAGTGCTGTTTTGCAGAGCGGGCCCCGCGGGAGGCAGAGCCCTTCTCCCCTCACAGCGCCGGGGAAGGCGCGGAGCGGCCCCGGGGCCCGCCCGGCGCTCGCCGCCCTCAGCGCCGGCTCCCGC